>NW_023631000.1:802-1594 GCF_014905685.2 Nematolebias whitei | reverse complement strand
TATGTATATGTATAATTTTTTTATACATTAGATATGCACTTAGGGTAACCTGTAGGGTTTCAGTTTTTTATTTTATTTGAATTTACTGGTGTTCACTTTTTAAAACGTCAAAATCTTGTGGAAAAAAAAAAGACTGATCCAAGTTTATTTTTAAACTGAAAGGTAAAGAGTTGTTTACAGTCACCTGCCTTCATAATTCAGAAAGACAAAAGGTTGGTGGTTAATCACATCTTTTTTATTTAGACATACGTTTCCTTTTCCACTCTAAGTGTCTGGCAGCAGAAATGTTAGGGGGCAGAGTTTGCCCCCCCCCGGCAGCTCTCCCTGGCATCAAGCCTTTCCTGCAGGATGTGCCTTTTTTGTTCCTAATTTGATCAGTAAATAAATGATGGCAGTCTGAAGGGCTATTCTCAGATTCTGTTCCACACAGGTTGTGAGACTTGCTAACAGACAGGGGGGTGCGACAAACTGAAATATTTTCCATCTTGTCTACTTTCTACCTAAAAGCTTCCTGAAACACTGTGACTGAAACTGAGTTTGAAATCAGATCTTCAGAAAACACCCTGCAGAGGAGAGGGTGCTTCTTTCTTTCTTTCTTTCTTTCTTGGAGAATAAATTTACATTCAAATCTATCTATCCATCCATCCATCCATCCATCCATCCATCCATCCATCCATCCATCCATCCATCCATACATCCATCCATCCATCCATCCATACATCCATCCATACATCCATACATACATCCATCCATCCATCCATCCATCCATCCATACATCCATACATCCATACA
>NW_023631000.1:0-792 GCF_014905685.2 Nematolebias whitei | reverse complement strand
TATGTATATGTATAATTTTTTTATACATTAGATATGCACTTAGGGTAACCTGTAGGGTTTCAGTTTTTTATTTTATTTGAATTTACTGGTGTTCACTTTTTAAAACGTCAAAATCTTGTGGAAAAAAAAAAGACTGATCCAAGTTTATTTTTAAACTGAAAGGTAAAGAGTTGTTTACAGTCACCTGCCTTCATAATTCAGAAAGACAAAAGGTTGGTGGTTAATCACATCTTTTTTATTTAGACATACGTTTCCTTTTCCACTCTAAGTGTCTGGCAGCAGAAATGTTAGGGGGCAGAGTTTGCCCCCCCCCGGCAGCTCTCCCTGGCATCAAGCCTTTCCTGCAGGATGTGCCTTTTTTGTTCCTAATTTGATCAGTAAATAAATGATGGCAGTCTGAAGGGCTATTCTCAGATTCTGTTCCACACAGGTTGTGAGACTTGCTAACAGACAGGGGGGTGCGACAAACTGAAATATTTTCCATCTTGTCTACTTTCTACCTAAAAGCTTCCTGAAACACTGTGACTGAAACTGAGTTTGAAATCAGATCTTCAGAAAACACCCTGCAGAGGAGAGGGTGCTTCTTTCTTTCTTTCTTTCTTTCTTGGAGAATAAATTTACATTCAAATCTATCTATCCATCCATCCATCCATCCATCCATCCATCCATCCATCCATCCATCCATCCATCCATACATCCATCCATCCATCCATCCATACATCCATCCATACATCCATACATACATCCATCCATCCATCCATCCATCCATCCATACATCCATACATCCATACA
>NW_023630999.1:697-1594 GCF_014905685.2 Nematolebias whitei | reverse complement strand
ATATGTATATGTATATGTATATATATATATATATATATATATATATATATATACATATACATATACATGTACATACACATATATATTTATATATACACATATATATACATATATACATACACATATATATATACACATATACACATATATACACATATATACATATATACATATATATATACACATATATACATATATACACACATATATACATATATACACACATATATACATATATACACACATATATACATATGTAGTGAACTAGGCCTGATGTCAAGACCTTGACCTTAAGGACCATATGGGACAGAAGCTGTCATTTCATTGATTTTAATCCAGAAATACAGGTTGACCCATCCTGAGACTTTCTTTCTTGAAAATTCAAGTGAAATAACACTCTCTTTTCTATTATCATTACTATTTTACAAATGTTTGATAATCAAAGTGTTTTTAGTTCAAACCATTTTAGATGTTGTAGTGAACTAATCATTTTTATTAACTGTGAAACAGTAATAATGATTTTTAATCCTCATGCAAAGTTGGAATTCATGTTAAGGTCTGTTACAGAGTAATTATGCATTTTCTGATTTTCTGTCTTTGAATGAGCAGTGTAAGTGGTCCAAGGTTGGAGTCAAACGCAGACAAGTGTTGGAATGAGCTGTCTTGTTTTTAAATCCTCTCAGACGTAAATAGAGAAGCTGGCACCTGTTGGCACCTGTTTTCCGCCAACTCGTCCAAACATTTCTCTCGCTGTCTCTAAAAACATTTTCAATCTGTTCCATAACATTCTTGCTGTTTTTCTGACTCCTAGTGACCTCTTACGTCACAACACACACCCCTGTCTGGTCGATATTGACCAATCAGAAACTCCCAAATGAACCGGAAATAGAGCCCTTT
>NW_023630999.1:0-597 GCF_014905685.2 Nematolebias whitei | reverse complement strand
TCTGTTCCATAACATTCTTGCTGTTTTTCTGACTCCTAGTGACCTCTTACGTCACAAAACACACCCCTGTCTGGTCGATATTGACCAATCAGAAACTCCCAAATGAACCGGAAATAGAGCCCTTTAAAATGTCGGTACTTCCTAGTTCAACCCAGTCGAGTTTGGAGTCGAGTCCAGTTGGAGCCGGGTCGAGTGTCGAGGAGAACCAGTCGCTTCAGGCTCCGTCTTCAGTCGCTGCAACTCGTGCTGGGAAACAGGAAAATCCTGACATGACCACAGAGCTCTTCCGAGTCTTATGGGATTATAACATCTTCCACCTCTGGGTGGAACTCTGACGGACTCCACTCATGTGAACTCCACTCGTGAGGTGAACCTGTGTCGGACGGAATACCGTCACTACTTCGGACGATTCACAGCTGTTCCTACGGAGACGCTGAAAGGGTGCGTTGAATGGACTTTCGTACCAGTGGAGACATCTCCAGGTAAAAGAGTTGATTTATACCACCTAAGTGTACTCGGGGAAGAAGCTGAGAAAAACCCGGAGAGTGCCGTTCTGAATGCTGACACAAACAAACCCCCTCACCCATCTTTTTCTCC
>NW_023630998.1:0-1594 GCF_014905685.2 Nematolebias whitei | reverse complement strand
AAATGTCATTAAAAACCTTCAGTAGAGCAGTTTCAGTGCTATGGAGAAATTTGAAGTCAGATTGGAATAACTCTAGGATAGCGTGATCCCCCAAAAACTGTTTCAATTGAGACTCCACAATTTTTTCCAGTAGTTTAGAGGTGAATGGGAGTCTGGAGACAGGCCGGAAGTTGGACATGACTGAGGGGTCAAGGTTAGGTTTTTTCAGGAGGGGCTGGACAGCAGCATGTTTAAAAGTCTTTGGCACCACACCTGAGGATAAACTGCTATTCAGAATAGCGAGGATAAAAGGACCCAGGGTAGGAAAAACTTCCTTTAGCAGTCGAGGGGGGACCACATCAAAGGGGGAACCAGATGGCTTCATGCTGCACATTACCTGCTCCAGAGAGGACAGAGAGATGGGCTCAAAGTGGTCAAACACAGCCACACACTGAGATGGGATGGACAGATCATGAGCTGGTGGAGAAATGAGTGCCCGGGTGTTTGCCACTTTTTCTAAAAAGAAATGGAGGAAGTTCTCACGCAGCTCAGTTGAGGCTTCCAGAGGTGAAGGCTCACTGAGGTGTAGAACTGAGTTCAGGGTGGAGAAAAGAACTCGGGGGTTGTGGGAGTTGGAGACAATTAAATCAGAGAAGAGTTTACATTTGGCAGCTTTAACGGTTTTCTGATAGTGACGCCAACTCTCCCTTAACATTTGAAAAGACACCTGGAGCCTGTCCTTCCTCCACCTTCGTTCAGCTCTGCGACACTGCCGCCTAACGGCTCGCGGGACGTCATTCAGCCAGGGCTCTGATCTAAGTTTTGTTTTTCTGGTCTTAAGGGGAGCAACACGGTCCAGAACATCTAAACAGGCAGAGTTGAACTGAGAGGTTAGCTCCTCAGTGGTAAGAGACACCGGGAACTGTTCGATCCTCTCAGAATTAAAACCTTCATTAAAACGAGCAGCAGTGAAACGGTTAATGGAACGCGTACGTGCAGGAACGCACGTCTTAGCAGTATGACAAGGGGGGGTGAAGTCAAACAATACAGGCATGTGATCTGAAAAAACATTGTCACCGATTTTCAAATTAGAAACAGAGACATCGCGTGTTAAAACGAGGTCCAGCGTGTGACCATGTTCTTGGGTGGGGCCGCTCACCTGCTGAGCTAAGCCAAAAGAGTCCAATAAATCTAGAAAGTCCTTCACTAAGGGCTTCTCCTGACAACACACATGCAAATTAAAGTCACCAATAAACAAAAAGTGAGTGTATCTCTGTGTGATATCAGCCAAAAAGTCAGAGAATTCATTTATGAAGTCCTTAGAACGAGGTGGGCGGTAGACGAGCGCGCACAGAACCGTAGGACAGTGTCCGAGTTCAAAAACGCTCAGCTCAAAGCTGGCGCGGGACACCGGGATGGACAACTGTTTACAGGCCAGGTTTGCTTTAAAAACTGTTAATAATCCCCGCCGCGCCAACCTGATGGCCGCGGGGCACTGAAACACAGACAGTCCGTATGTATATATATGTATATATGTATATATGTATATATATGTATGTATATATGTATATATATGTATGTATATATGTATATATGTATATGTATGTATATATAT
>NW_023630997.1:0-1594 GCF_014905685.2 Nematolebias whitei | reverse complement strand
AAAAACAAAATATTCTAACTAATAATCAATATGGTTTTAGAACAAAAAATTCAACATCTATGGCGCTTATGGACTTTATGGAACAAGTAACTACTGCGGTTGACCGTAAACAATATTGTGTAAGTGTGTTTGTTGACTTGAAAAAGGCATTTGATACTGTTGACCATAATATTCTTTTTGATAAATTATACTAATATGGTATCAGAGGTTTAGCTTTACAATGGGTGTGTAGTTACTTGAAAAACAGGAGACAGTTTGTACAGATGAATGATGTGAAATCGGATCACTGTACTATTACTTGTGGAGTTCCTCAAGGATCCGTACTTGGCCCAAAGTTGTTCATTTTGTATGTAAATGATTTGGTCAAGGTGTCTGACCTCCTTAAATGCGTTCTTTTTGCTGATGACACAACATTTTTTTTGTTCTGGTAAAAATATTGAACAGTTATTGGAGTCAATGATGACGGAGTTTGTTAAAATTCAGAAATGGTTTAGACTAAACAAATTATCTTTAAATTTGGATAAAACAAATTACATGATATTTAGTAATAGAAATAAAACTACTGATGTTCCATTTCAAATTGAAGATTCAATGATTTGTAGAATTAATGAGGTGAAATTCTTGGGTGTCATCATTGACGATAAACTGTCGTGGAAACAACATATAAATTCTGTTAAAACGAAAATATCCAAATCTATTGCAATTTTTTATAGAGTTAGGTATCTACTAAATGATAAAGCATTGTTTTTGTTGTATAATACAATTGTTGTTCCACACTTGGTTTATTGTGTTAATGTTTGGGGAAAAGCGTGTAAATCAATTACAAAGCCTATTTTTATATTGCAGAAAAGAGTTGTAAGAATTATTACAAGAAAACATTATTATCATCCATCAAGTATTTTATTTAATCAAATGAAACTGTTGACATTCTATGATTTGGTGGATTACAACATTTTGTCACTTATGTATAGAGCTCATACAAATACACTACCTTCTAATATTCAAATGTATTTTGTGAAAAGATCAAGCTGTTACAATCTTAAGGGGAAAGATGTTTTTGTTAAACCGCAGTTCAGAACTAGTTTAAAGGGAAGATCTACCTTAATTCAGGGTGTTGGTTTATGAAATGACTTAGAGACAGATATTAAGGAAGCCAAATCAATCTTGGTATTTAAGAAACTGGTAAAAATCAAATTGTTAAAAAAAAATATATGAATGTAATTCATTGAAAATGTTTGTTACTTGAAAAATTAAGCAAGTTATTTGTTTGTTTTTGTTACTTACAGTAAATGTTTGTTTAAGTTGTTTGTTAGATAAATAAGGAGCAGACTTAATAAGATTTTATCTTCATCTGCTGCCTTTCATTTTATTTTTGTTTTCAAATTACATACATGTAAATTGATATGTATTCTTATTATTATAAAATGAATAAATAAATAAATAAATAAATAAATAATCTGTTATGCACTTAATGCATATATATACACACATATATATACACACATATATATATATACACACACACATATATATATATATACATACATATATATATACACATACATACATATATATATATATATATATATATATA
>NW_023630996.1:0-1594 GCF_014905685.2 Nematolebias whitei | reverse complement strand
GGGATGGATGGATGGATGGATGGATGGATGGATGGATGGATGGATGGATGGATAGTCAGGTTGTTATCACCTGCCACCAAAACGACAGATGCCAATCCAAAAAAGTTCAATCTGGTCCTCTGGACATTCAAAAAACAAGAAAACAAAACAAAGCAAAAAAAATGTAGAAACGTTTCATGGTCGTGGTCTGGATTGTGGTCCAGAGGACCAGATTGAACTTTTTTGGATTTTTCTACCTGGATTATTGAGCATGTATCAGGACAGATGTCAATGTTTTTGACTTGCATATTCGAGTATGCAGCTACAAATAGATAACTTCAAGAGACAGTCCGATTAAAAATGGCCGCTGCAGCTCTCTCATCTTTTGACAAAATGGCAAAAACTCTGTCATTAATACAGATATTGAGCTAAGAGTTGGTCTGGTAGTAGCTGAGAGTCATTCACAACAGCTGCATAAAAAATTGCAAAATTACATGTAATGAGATTGCACAGAATGTCATTTTCAAGGTTTGACTAAAGCGGCTACAACTTTGTCAAATCTCAATAAGAGACAATAAAACTAAAACATGGCAGTCAATGTGCATTTCTTTAAAGAATGTTAGGCATTTAGTTTTCATCTTTAGCATAAGATATGTTTTATGCTTCTGTTTATATAAAAAAAAGATTTTAACTTATTATTGCTTTATCCAGCTTTAGATGGGAGACAGTTTATTTAAAACACAAATATGAACCCAGGAACAGTAGCAGAAGGCTTTTGGATACGCTCACAGAGTTGCATTCGGGCCCAAAAAGTCCAACATGATGACCCAGCCCCACAGCGTAGCCATCATTTCCAAACCCCACCCAACCGGACGAAGTAACAGTAATTACAGGTCTGAACCCAAAAAGTCCAGACATTTTTAATTAAGCTTTGACTGCTTATATAGTTATGAACGGTCGGCGGATGCGCGGCTGAGTAAAGTGGCCAGAAGATCGGAGCTGAGGGGGTGTTTGTGCTTTCATGGCTGTCAAAGTGCATTAAAATCCCTGCTTCTGCCTGCATTCTGCATTATTCAGACACGGACCCTGTTCTGGCATGTCTGCGAAGATATTTTGGGATCTCACCTGTTTGGGTCGTCGGCCGTGCACGTCTGCGGAGTGCAGAGGCTGAATGTCCATTTGGGCTTTGATGGATTGCTGCCTGGCAGTATAGTACCATCAGAAGCTCAACTGAACTTTTTTTTTTACCTCGTTCAAGGCTGGTCAGCACATGGTCAAATGCCTGCATGTGAGTGGTGAATGTATGGCAAACCATATTGCCATATAATTGGATTGTCAGCCGTGCACGTCTGCTGACGCAATCAAAAGCCTGACACCAACCTGGTCTGCACATTAAGTACATTATTATGACCCGGACCAGTACGGGCCAGGCGGGGCCGGGCTCTGGATTTGGGTTAGAAATGACAGCTCTACTCACAGGGAATAAGAACATTGTGAACCAAAGCAGTGAACTAAAGTGCACAAACTTATAACACAAACTTTGTTGCCACAAATGCTACTTTTTTTAAACATACTTCCATTGAGTCTGGGCTTACAGCAAAAGAGGATGGACAAA
>NW_023630995.1:0-1595 GCF_014905685.2 Nematolebias whitei | reverse complement strand
GAACCCCTCGTTGCCTCCGATGTGTGAACCATCGGTGTATGAATGTGATAAAACTGTGGGGGTTTGGTCTGTTTCCTCATGTTTCCAGCACACAGTGTTTTCCCTTGTGTTCAGCCCCTGTCTCACCTGTGTCTAATGTTAATCACTGCAGGTGTCTGTCATTGTCCTAATCAGTGTGTGTGTATGTATTCAGTTCACTGGTGTCTTGTCTTTGTCTCGGGATTGTCCTTCTATGGTGTTGTGTTCAGCCTTCCGTTCCGTCCTTCCGATTAAATTAATCCCGAGACCATACTGAACCCAGCGGGAAGATGATTACTTTGTTCGAGTTTTTGGCCCGTGAGGCAGAGAAGACTGCCCAGAAAGACAGAGAAAGGGAGGAGAGGAGGAATCCATTTTGGGGGACCCACCTGGCCATTAAACCTGGGTCCTCACAGCCTCTCCGTCCCTCTCCGCCCCGCTGCACCCCGCTGCCCACCTCCTCCTCGCTCTCCACCTGGCGGGGCCAAGCAATCATCGGAGAGAGGGGGGCAAACCGCTGGTCCTCCCCAAACCCAGCGCAAGAAGGGGAGAGCTTCGCGAAGGGAGGAGAAGCCCAGCCCTCAGTCGCCGGAGGAACGGCAGAAAATTTTGCTGGGGGGGAGGTACCTGTGTCCCTCAGAGGAGCAGTACAGCCCTCCCTCGCTGGAGGAGCTAGAACGGTGGCAGGCTTCCATAGTGGCAACGTATCTGGCTCCGCTTCTGCCCCACTGCGAGGAGACCCAGGTGGATACTCCTCATTCCAGTCCTCCTGAGGGGTTCATGGCTCCTACACCACCTGCTGCAGCCCAGACTCCTCCACCACCTGCTGTAGCTCTGTCTTCTGTTCCTCACTTTCCAGCTGCAGCTCCGTCTCTGGTTCCTGGTCCTCCGGCTGCAGTTCCGGATCCATCACCTGCTGCTGCAGCCCCGTCTCTGGTCTCTGGTTCTCCAGATGCAGCCCCGTCTCTGGTTCCCGTTCCTGGTTCTCCAACTGTAGTCCTGGTACCTGACTCTCCTGCTACAGATCTGGTTCACGGCTCGTCTCTCGAGGTCCTCGCTTCTGGCCCTTTGGCTGAGGGCCTCGTTCCTGGCTCACCTGAGGTCCACGCTCCCGAGCCATCTTCGGCTGAGGTCCTCGCTCTTGGCTCACCTGAGGTCCAAGCTCCCGAGTCGTCTTCGGCTGAGGTCCACGCTCCTGGCTCACCTGAGGTCCATGCTCCTGAGTGGTCTTTGGCTGTGGTCCTCGCTCCTGGCTCACCTGAGGTCCACGCTCCCGAGTCGTCTTCGGCTGTGGTCCTCGCTCCTGGCTCACCTGAGGTCCATGCTCCCGAGTTGTCTTCGGCTGAGGTCCTCGCTCTTGGCTCACCTGAGGTCCAAGCTCCCGAGTCGTCTTTGGCTGAGGTCCACGCTCCTGGCTCACCTGAGGTCCATGCTCCCGAGTCGTCTTCGGCTGTGGTCCATGCTCCGGGCTCACTTGAGGTCCATGCCCCCAGCCCGTCTGCAGAGGTCCATGCCCCTGGCCCGTCTGCAGAGGTCCATGCCCCCGGCCCGTCTGCAGAGGTCCATGCCCCCGGCCC
>NW_023630993.1:0-1595 GCF_014905685.2 Nematolebias whitei | reverse complement strand
AATCAACAGTTAGCGAACAAAGTTTCAGTCTACTATCTTACACAGTGCGAAGCTGGAAGTGTCATCCAATAATGGACAGTTTTTTCTCTGAGTAGGTGGGGCTTAAGTGATGTCGTGAATCAACAATACCAATGTGTCTGCAAGTGCTCACTGATGAAGCAACTCAGGTTCAGATTGGATGATATCACTGAGATATAACTGTTGGAATAATGCAGGGAGTGCACTTGAGTCCAATGTTAAAGAACAATATCAATGTGTCTATAAGTGCTCACTGATTACGCACTTCAAATCTGGTACATATTGGATGATATTTCACTGAGATATAACTGTTGGAATAATCAAGGGGGCGCACTTGTAGTATGACATATCCTGAGATATATTCATCAATTAAACGGGTTCTTTCATTTTTCTGGACTGCATAACATATGTGCATTGAATTTAATAAAATGTGGACGTGAGAGGTTAATTATCTTTGACTCACCAAACGAGTGGGTCATTTATTAACAGAATCAAGTTTAACACATCATACATTTACATTAATTGGCAAGAATTGAAAAATAACGACAGCTTATTAACCAGTTTTACAGGAGTGAGAACAATACGGCGATTGTTTTCCTCACTTTCAGCAGAACAGACGTCAAATCACACGGCGGTGATTTGAAAACTTTGCTTCAGACATTTCTAAAAATATCTGGAGTGATTTCTACTTGATAGAAGAATTTTAAAGATGGAAAATGAAGTTTAGAGGGGGAAAAAGATGGGTGAGGGGGTTTGTTTATGTCGGCACCAGAAACGACACTCTCCATTCGAACCCAGCTTTCCTCGGTACGCTCGGTAGTAAACTTGACTCGTTACCTCTCTGAAGATGAATCAGCGGATACGGAGTTCCAGTTAACGCTACCTGTCCAGCGTCTCCGTAGGATGGCTGTGAATCGTCCGAAGTAGTGACGGTATTCCGTCCGACATGGTTCACCTCACGAGTGGACTCACATGAGTGGAGTCCGTCAGAGTTCCACCGACAGGTGGAAGATTTATAATCCCATAAGACTCGGGAGAGCTCCGTGGTCATGTCCTGTTTCCCAGCACTGGAACTTCGACCCAACAGGAACTGGGGAGAACTAGGAAGTACCGACATTTAAAGAGCTCTATTTCTGGTGCATTTGAGAGCCTCTGATTGGTCGGTGGACCAGAACAGAGGTGTGTTTTGTGATGTAAGGTGTTATGAAAAGTCAAGGAAAAGATTAAGATTGTTTAAGAACAGACAAAGAGATATTACGAAGAAACCAGACTTCGTGGAGTCTCTTCTCCTAGTATCTTGCTGTAAAAGTTAAACATGACATTTCTTTTCAGTAAACTTTCAGTTGACCGAAGCTTGAACTTCGACACACTTACAAACTTTGCTCATTGAAGACAGAAAATCAGACAATGCATCAGTAACCTGATTTCTTCTTTGAATGAGGATTAAAAATCATTATTACTGTTTTAAGTAAATAAAAATGAGTAGTTCACTTCAACATGTAAACATTGTTTGAACTAACACAATTTGATTATCAAAACATTTGTAAAATAGTAATGATCATAGAGAATTGTCTTTT
>NW_023630992.1:0-1595 GCF_014905685.2 Nematolebias whitei | reverse complement strand
ACCATGGACTTTGTGGATAAGGTGAGGGATGTCATCATGGAGACTGATGAAACAATGGTCTCTTTTGATGTCACATCACTCTTTACGTGCATTCCTGTTGATGATGCAGTAGAGGTGGTCAGTTTAAGATTAAAATCAGACACCACTCTGAGCAGCAGGACCACGCTTTCCTCAGAACAACTGTGTCAATTCTTGAAACTGTGCCTGCAGTCAACCTACTTCACATATGGGGAGCAATATTATAGGCAGAAACATGGGTGTGCTATGGGGTCTCCAGTTTCTCCTATTGTTGCCAACCTGTACATGGAGGAGGTAGAAAAGAGAGCCTTGACGTCCTTTTCAGGGACACCACCAAGTCATTGGTTCAGGTATGTTGACGACACCTGGGTTAAAATTAAATCTCAGGAAGTCCAACATTTTACTGACCACATCAACTCTGTGGATAAATACATCAAGTTCACACGAGAAGATGGAAAAAAATGGCAAGTTGGCTTTCTTGGACTGTGAGGTCTCAGTCTCTGATAGAGGACAATTGCAAACTGAGGTGTACCGCAAACCAACCCAACAACATTGGAGGATAACTTGTGGGGAGTGGATCTCTGCCAAATAATCACTTGCCAACCTACAGCCATTTGGTAATATGCTTCATGATTTCTGAAAATACATGCATACAAAGCAAAAAGTTTCTGGAACTATCAGTCCACATCTGAGCTGATAGTAATTCTCTGTATTTACATAAGCTGTTTTTACTTAGAACTGTTTGTTAAAAACCAAGCATGTCAAAGTTTAAACATATCAACTATTATTCCAGCTATATTGCACTGTCATTGTTTTTCTCCTCACCCTTAAACTGATACAGATGATTTCAACTGATACAGATGGTATCAGAAACTCATTACAATAAGCATTTAATCAACTGAACCTGTACAAGATGTTTTGTTTTGATCAAAGAGGGTTCCAAGCCAAACACTTATTGATGCAAAACTGATGTGTCACCCTTACCAAATAAAAGTCAGTTCTAACAGCAAGGCTTGGGAGTTCACCTCTGGTTTTTGATCAGATGTGGATTTTCCTCCTTGCAAAGAGTGTTGGCCAAAAATCTTACTCTCTCTTGTGTGGTGTTTTTTTCTTTTGGGTATGAGAGAAAATACCTAACATTTCTTGGCGCCGTGACCCGGATTTCCTACATATCTGTTCGCTGATTGGGCTGAAGAGAGACGCACTGAAACCGTGCACGGCGGGTCATCTAGCGACCTGAAAGGAAAGCCCCGGGATGTGTTGTTCCTCGCTGGGTCAGTGATTATAGGTCTGCCTTCGTCCATTAGCGGTAGATTGACGGAGTCCGAACCCGCACCGAGCCACAAGGAGCAGAGTGAGTAAAACAAAAGTTCGTCGTAACGTTTTGTTTTTACGGATGGAGAAGAGTATTGTAGCACCCTCTCTCCAGTTGAGTTTTTAAAACTCGTGTTGGCAGGAAAAAGAAAGTAAATGAAACAGTTTTTAAACTGAAAGTAAATAGTGATAAAAGTCGAGTGAATAAAGAAGGAAAGATATATATATATATATATATATATATATATATATATATATATATA
>NW_023630991.1:0-1596 GCF_014905685.2 Nematolebias whitei | reverse complement strand
CTTGAAGTGGAAGATCGAGGTCTCGGAGCCTGGAGGAGCAGTGGAAGAGGAAGATGGAGGTCTCGGAGCATGGGAAATTAGTGGAAGTTGAAAATAAAGCTCTCAGAGCCTGGAGGAGCTGTGGAAGTTGAAGATTGAAGTCTCTGAGCCATGAGGAGCAGCAGAAGTGGAAGATCAATGTCTCGTAGCCTAGAGGAGCAGTGGAAGTGGATGATCGAGGTCTCAGAGCAAGGAGGAGCAATGGAAGTGTCTCGGAGCCTGGGAGTGCAGTAGAAGTGGAAGATTGAGGTCTCGGGGCCTGGAGGAGCAGTGGAAGTCGAAGATTGAGGTTTCAGAGGGTGGAAAAGCAGTGGAAGTGGAAGTGGAAGATTGACGTCTCAGAGCCTGGATGAGCATTGTAAGTGGAAGGTCAAGGCCTAGGAGCCTGGAGGAGCAGTGGAAGTTGATGATTGAGGTCTCGGAGCCGGGAGGAGCAGTGGAAGTGGAAGATCAAGGTCTCAGAACCTAGAGGAGCAGTGGAAGGGGCTCAGAGCCTGGGAGAGCAGTGGAAGTAGAAGATCGAGATCTCAGTGAGAGCAGTGGAAGTGGAAGATCGAGGTCTCAGAGCCTAGAGGAGAAGAGGAAGTAGAAGATCGAGGTCTCAGAGCCTGGAGGAGCAATGGAAGTGTCTCGGAGCTTGGGAGAGCAGTGGAAGTGGAAGATCGAGGTCTTGGAGCCTTGAGGAGCAGTGGAAGTGCTAGATCGAGATCTCGGAGCCAGGAGGAGCAGTGGAAGTGGATGACCGAGATCTCGGAGCCTGGAGGAGCATTGGATGTGTCTCGGAGCTTGGGTGAGCAGTGGAAGTGGAAGATCGAGGTCTCGGAGCATGGAAGAGCAGTGGAAATTGAAGATTGAGGTCTTGGAGGCAGGAGGAGCAGTGGAAGTCGAAGGTCAAGGTCTTAGAGGCTGGAGGAGCAGTGGAAGTGGAAGATGGATGTCTCGGAGCCTGGCAGAGTAATGGAAGTTGAAAATCAAAGTCTCGGGGCCTGGGAGAGCAGTAGATGAGGAAGATTGAGATCTCGGAGCCTGGAGGAGCTGTGGAAGTTTAAGGTTGAGGTCTCAGAGCCAGGAGGAGCAGCAGAAGTGGAAGATCAAGGTCTCGTAGCATGGAAGAGCTGTAGATGTGGATGATCGAGATCTCGGAGCCTAGAGGAGCAGTGGAAGTGGAAGATCGAGGTCTCAGAGCCTGGGAGAGCAGTAGAAGTGGAAGATCGTGGTCTCGGAGCCTAGAGGAGCAGTAGAAGTGGATGATCGAGGTCTCGGAGCCTGGGAGAGCACCAGATGTGGAAGATTTAGGTCTCAGTGCCTGGAGGAGCTGTGGAAGTCAAAGATCAAGGTCTTGGAGCTGGGAGGAGCAGTGGAAGTGGAAGAACAAGGTCTCAGAGCCTGGAGGAGCAGTGGAAGTGGAAGATGGAGGTCTCGGAGCCTGGAGAGAAGTGGAAGTTGAAAATCAAGGTCTCGGAGCCTCGGAGAGCAGTCGAAGTGGAAGATTGTGGTCTCAGAGCCTGGAGGAGCAGTGGAAGTGGATGATCGCGGTCTCAGTGCCTGGGAGAGCAG
>NW_023630990.1:803-1596 GCF_014905685.2 Nematolebias whitei | reverse complement strand
CTCTTTGGAACGCCCTCTCCTCCATTGCTGGCTCTCTTCCTTGTTGACAGTCGTGTCAAACTGGTTGAAAACAACAAAGTCCATGCTCAATATTCCAAGTATACAATTCAACATTTTTCAGTCAGGTCATCTGGACAGTTTCTTTTTTTGTGCTGAAACGTTTTACCTTTTATCTGGAAGGCTTCATTAGTCAAGGAAACACAACAAAACTGATTCTTCCCCAGTAGCTTACTCAAAAGTGGAACAAACCAGTTTTGTTTGTGATAAGATGGTCTCTTTGGTACGGCCCCTCGTCCATTGCCGGCCCTCTTCCTTGTTGATAGTCATGTCGAACTGGTTGAAAACAACAAATTTCATGCTCAATAATCCAGGTATACAATCCAATATTTTTTGTCAGGTCATCTGGACAGTCTTTTTTTTTTGTGCTGAAACGTGTCGCCTTTGATCCGGAAGGCTTCATCAGTCAAGGAAACACACATAAAAACCCTCTTCCCCCAACAGCTTACTCCAAAGTGTAACAAACCAGTTTTTTTTGTGATAAGATGGTCTCTTTGGTACGCCCCCTCCTCCATAGCTGGCCCTCTTTCTTGTTGATAGTAGTGTCAAACTGGTTGAAAACAACAAAGTTCATGCTCAATAATAAAGGTATACAATCCAATATTTTCAGTCAGGTCATCTGGACAGTTTCTTTTTTTGTGCTGAAACGTTTTACCTTTAATCTGGAAGGCTTCATCAGTCAAGGAAACACACAACTAAACTGATTCTTCTCCCTACAGCTTACTCCAAAGTGGAA
>NW_023630990.1:0-793 GCF_014905685.2 Nematolebias whitei | reverse complement strand
CTCTTTGGAACGCCCTCTCCTCCATTGCTGGCTCTCTTCCTTGTTGACAGTCGTGTCAAACTGGTTGAAAACAACAAAGTCCATGCTCAATATTCCAAGTATACAATTCAACATTTTTCAGTCAGGTCATCTGGACAGTTTCTTTTTTTGTGCTGAAACGTTTTACCTTTTATCTGGAAGGCTTCATTAGTCAAGGAAACACAACAAAACTGATTCTTCCCCAGTAGCTTACTCAAAAGTGGAACAAACCAGTTTTGTTTGTGATAAGATGGTCTCTTTGGTACGGCCCCTCGTCCATTGCCGGCCCTCTTCCTTGTTGATAGTCATGTCGAACTGGTTGAAAACAACAAATTTCATGCTCAATAATCCAGGTATACAATCCAATATTTTTTGTCAGGTCATCTGGACAGTCTTTTTTTTTTGTGCTGAAACGTGTCGCCTTTGATCCGGAAGGCTTCATCAGTCAAGGAAACACACATAAAAACCCTCTTCCCCCAACAGCTTACTCCAAAGTGTAACAAACCAGTTTTTTTTGTGATAAGATGGTCTCTTTGGTACGCCCCCTCCTCCATAGCTGGCCCTCTTTCTTGTTGATAGTAGTGTCAAACTGGTTGAAAACAACAAAGTTCATGCTCAATAATAAAGGTATACAATCCAATATTTTCAGTCAGGTCATCTGGACAGTTTCTTTTTTTGTGCTGAAACGTTTTACCTTTAATCTGGAAGGCTTCATCAGTCAAGGAAACACACAACTAAACTGATTCTTCTCCCTACAGCTTACTCCAAAGTGGAA
>NW_023630989.1:0-1596 GCF_014905685.2 Nematolebias whitei | reverse complement strand
CGACTGTCTCCGACTTTTGACCGACATCACAACTTGCTCATTTCAGACAGAAAATCAAAAATGCATAATTACTTGCAACAGGCATTTTAACTTGATTTCTACTTTGAATGAGGATTAAAAATCATTAATACTGTTTCACAGTTGATTTAAAATGAGTAGTTCACTTCAACATTTAAAATGGTTTGAACTAAACACACTTTTGATTATCAAGACATTGTAAAATAGTAATGATAATAAAAAAAGAGAGTGTTCTTTCAATTGATCAGAGCAGGACACACTTAGAAAGTCTCTGGATGAGCTTAATTTGTATTTCTGGACTCAAATCAATGAAATAACAGTTCCTGTCCCAGGATCAGGTTTTGACCTGAGGCTTAGTTCACTACAGTCCCCTCTTTGGAAATCATCGCCTGTCCATGGGGATGAATTCCAACATGAACTTACAACTTTGAATGTCCTTGAGCTTGATGTAATCCAGCAAGGGAAAACAAAAGTCAAAGGAGGTAATCCCACAATGTTGTTGGTGATTCCATTGTAGCAATGCTTTAACCCCTTGGAAAGAAAGTCTGTAATCCATTGGAAAAAGTCATATAATCCACAACGATAAATCCACAACGAATGGAGGTGTTGATTGATCAGCATACAGAGGGGTTCCCTTGGATTGAACTGAAGATGCGGCCACTGGATGAAGAGTGGAGACCAACGTCAGGATTGCAGGTCTCCTCCAGCGAAGGTCGTCGCTGGGTGACATCCAGTCGGTGACGTTCTGGTTCAATGTGTCATGCAATTATGTGGTTTAAAGTGGGCTTATGAAGGGGATTTTACATAAGGCCTTAACCTATATGCACCTGGTGTGTAAGCTATTATGATTGGGAACAACTACAACTACCAGTTAAGGGGTGGAATATGCTGAAAAGGGTAGTTATAGGGGTCTATACCTATAGAAGGGTGTTCCAACTATACCACCATCGCTAACTTTGTTTAGGTTAGACTTACACGGCCACTTAAGTTGGTTTACATGTCTGTTGCCTTTTAGATGAACAACTTGAGATTGGGTGTTTGGTTTCCCCATAAATGTTTTGGAGTCTATGGCGAGACTCATCAAAAAGAATTAGCTATCCCCCCGAATAGAATTGTTCGAGTAGGTTCGGCTTAAGCGTTGTGAGACCAATGTAGATCATGGTACTTAAGGTAGCATTAATCTACATTGACTCCGCAAAGATTAGGTTTTAACGAGTGAACTGCATGTTGGCATAGTTAAAGTCCTTTACAGTCTCCAACTAAAATACATACAAAACTCATTCTTACCTCAGAAACAATACCAAAAACCAATTAAATGATGTCTCAACATCGACAAAAACAGTGACTAAGCAACCAGTAAAACAACGTTTCAACATTGACAAAAGTAGTGATTAAGCAACTAGAAAACGACGTTTCGGTGCGCCACTCACTCTGAATGTCAGAATCGATCACGCTGTCCCGTTGGAGCTGTTTCTTTGCACACCTTGTGTGGTTTAACCTGGTTTCGATGTACCCATTTAACAATTGGCTCTTTTTGGCCTTTACTGATTTTTATCTGATAGACAACTGGAGACAGTT
>NW_023630988.1:0-1596 GCF_014905685.2 Nematolebias whitei | reverse complement strand
ATCATGTTGCTGCTGATCTGTTTCATGTTGCTGCTGATCTGTTTCAATGTTGATGTGTTCATGCGTGCACATCTGCTCACAGACTCATGTTCATGTTTGTGCTGATGTTCAATGTTTTATGTTATGAGTGCTTAGTGTATATTTAGTTGATGTTATTCTTAGTTCATATCTTAGATGTTATTACTGTTTTTCTTATACATTTTATTGTTGGATGTAACTGGGACCTTGTGAACATAATTTCGCTCCACCACATGTACCACATGAGGTGTGAATGACAATAAAGAAACTCTGACTCTGACTCTCCTCTATTCCTATCTCCTTCTTTACATTTTAACTCTTCTCTCACTTTTCTGCTTTATCTTCTTTGTTTTCCGTCCCCATGTCCGTTACATCTGGAACAAACCCAAAGCATATTCTAATAAAATTTAATTCATATATCAAGCAGAGCATTAAAGCCAGCCATAATGCTCTGCTTGTGAAAGTAAATCTATTGGGCATCACTTTGACACTCAGACAATAATTCTGAGTGTCACAATGCTGGACAGGACAAGGGAAAAAAAAAAATTAAAAAAAAATAAATAAATAATAATAATAATAAAATTAATTTAGAAATTTGTGTTTTTCTGGACTGGAACAGAATGCAAATAAATTAATGTTTTTGGTGCAATATATTCACGTGGGTAGGAGTTACACTGAGTATAAGAAAAAGGGTACTTTTTTAACTAGTTTGATTTTTATGTTTTATTTATTTTTAAGCTTGTTCAAGACAGAGAGTAAACAAAACTTGTACACCATGGGTTACCGGTGGCGGTCCTAGCCTATTTGGCGCCCTGGGCGAGCAACCCCAACACCCCCCCACCACCACCCCCCACTAGGTTGGCGCAGGCCGTTGGGTTGCTGCTAAATTGTGCCCCCTGCCTGCTGTGTGGTGCATGACAGGCAGTTTGTATCAGAAGGTCACTCCACCATCACAAGAACACTTCCTATTTTTTCATCCTCACTGCCAACTCTTTCCATGCTTTCAGTGAATTTTGGTGTTCTGGGCTGGTGTCATGTGAGGTGTAGATGAACATATGCTGAGATATATTCATCAATTAAAACGGGTTCTTCATTTTTCTGGACTGTGTAACATACGTGCATTGAATTTAATAATATGTAACGTGAGACGTTATTTATCTTTGACCCATCAAAATGAATGTGGCCATTTATTTACAGAATCAAAGTTTAACATCAAACATTTACATTAATTTGGCAAAATATGAAAATAACAACATAATTAAACAGCTTTACAGGTAGTGAGAAACAATACGGCGATTGTTTTCACTTTTCAGCAGAACAGCAGACATCAATCCACACGGCGGTGGAATGAGCACTTTACACAGACATTTCTAAAATATCTGGAATGATTTCTACTTGATAGAAGAATTTTAAAGTCAGAGTCAGAGTCAGAGTCAGAGTTTCTTTATTGTCATTCGCACCTCATGTGGTACATGTGGTGGAGCGAAATTATGTACACAGGGTCCCAGTTACATCCAACAATAAAATGTATAAGAAAAACAGTAATAACATCTAAGATATGAACTAAGAAAAACATCA
>NW_023630987.1:0-1597 GCF_014905685.2 Nematolebias whitei | reverse complement strand
CACACACACATACATACATACACACACACACACACACACACACCACTTTACAATAAGGCTCCCCTTATATATGCTAATAGTTTATATTAATTCCTCTACAAACACTTTATAAATCATTAATAACTAACTGCTTATTATGCATTAATTAAGCATGACAGATACAAAACTGACCAGTTTCTTGCCAAATCTGTTCACCTACTGTATATATTTCATCTATAGTCGTTATATTAAACACTTCAGACTAACAACAAAAAAGGTTGAATCATGTCACTTCAGACTAAGTTACTACCTTGTAAGCACAATAAGTATTTGTAAACCTATTTCTTTAGCATATAATATTGTACTTTATCACTGCATTATAAGTATCTACACCTAATATTATATCCTAAAAATATATGTTTACTAATACTTATTGTACTGTAGTGGACTAGGCCCATGTCAAAAACTAAGTCTAAGGTCAAAAATCTTGACCTTAAGAACCTTGTGGGACAGGAACTGTCATTTCATTGATTTGAATCCAGAAATACAGGTTCACCCATCCTGAGACTTTCTCTCTTGAAGATTCAAGTGAAAAGAACACTCTCTGTTTTATTATCATTACTATTTTACAAATGTTGATAATCAAAGTGTCTTAGTTCAAACCATTTTAGATGTTGCAGTGAACTAATCAATTTTATTAACTGTGTAATGATTTTTTCTCACGCAAAGTTAGAACTCATGTCAAAGCTGTTACAGAGTAATTATGCCTTTTCTGATTTCTGCTTTTGAATGAGCAAGTGTAAGTTGGTCCAAGGTTGGAGTCAAACGCAAAACAAGTTGTTGGCATGTTTTTAGAATCCTCTCAGACATAAATATAGAGGTTTTTGGCACCTGTTTCTGAAACGCGCCAAAACAAAACTCTCTCTGTCTGTGAGAACATTTCTGATCTTTCCATAACAATTCTTGCTGTCTTCTAACCTCTTACGTCACAAAACACACCCCGTCTGGTCGGTTCTGACCAATGGTAATACTCCCAAAAGTGAACCGGGAAACAGCTCTTTAAAATGTCAGTACTTCCTGGTTTACTCGGTTCTGGTTCTGGCTCTGCTCGAGATCTGTAAACTACACAGTTCTGTTAGAAGCTCTGGGATGGTGCTGGAACAGTTCTGGGACAGTTCTGTTCAGTTCTGATGGAGTGCTGTTGGAGTTCTGCTGGATACACAGTCCAACCAGTTCTGTGAGAGAAGCCCAGTTCTGTGAGAGACGGGATGATCCTGACATGACAACAGAGCTCTTCCGAGTTCCATGGGATTATAACATTTTCACTCGCCACTACTTCTGACGATTCACAGCATCCTAAGGAGACGCTGGACAGGTAGCGTTAACGGAGCTCCATATCTGCTGATTAACTTCAGAGAGGTAACGAGTCAAGTTTCCTACCAAGCGTACCGGGGAGAGCTGGGTTCTGACGGAGAGTGTCAATTCTGGTGAACACTTCCCCTCCCATACCATCTTTACTCCCTCTAAACTTCTTTCCCATCTTTAAACTTTCTATCAAGTAGATATACTTCCAGATATTTAGAAATGTCTGTGTAAAATGCTCATCCACATCCGTGTG
>NW_023630986.1:0-1597 GCF_014905685.2 Nematolebias whitei | reverse complement strand
TTGACTTTTGTTTTCCTTGCTGGATTACTTTTGACTTTTGTTTTCCTTGCTGGATTACTCTTGACTCTTGTTTCTTTGCTGGATTACATCAAGCTTCAAGGACAATCGAAGGCGTAAGTCCACGGTTGGAATTCATCTCCATGGACAGGCGATGATTTCCAAAGGGGGGACTGTAGTGGACTAGGCCTACGTCGAAACTAAGTCTAAGGTCAAAACTCTTGACCTTTAGAACCTTTTGGGACAGGAACTGTCATTTCATTCATTTGAACTCAGAAATACAGGTTCACCCATCCTGAGACTTTCTTTCTTGAAGATTCAAGTGAGAAGAACACTCTCTTTTATTATCATTACTATTTTTCAAATGTTGATAATCAAAGTGTCTTAATTCAAACCATTTTAGATGTTGCAGTGAACTAATCAATTTTATTAACTGAGTAATGATTTTTATTCTCATGTCAAAGCTGTTACAGAGTTTATGCATTTTCTGATTTCTGCCTTTGAATGAGCAAGTGTGTGCGTTCCCAAGGTTGGAGTCAAACGAAAAACAAGTTGTTATGTTAAAACTGTCATGTTTTAGAATCCTCTCAGACGTAAATATAGATGTTTTGCACCTGTTTCTGAAACACGCCAAAACAAAACTCTCTCTCTGTCTGTGAGAACATTTCTGATCTTTCCATAACAATTCTTGTTTTTCGTCTAACCTCTTACGTCACAACACACACCCCGTCTGGTCGGTTCTGACCAATGGTAATACTCCCAAAAGTGAACCGGGAAACAGCTCTTTAAAATGTCAGTACGTCCTGGTCTACTCGTTATTGGTTCTGTTGAAGTTCTGAGGGAGTGCTGTTGGAGTTCTGCTGGATACACAGTCCAACCAGTTCTGTGAGAGACGGGATGATCCTGACAACAGAGCTCTTCCGAGTTCCATGGGATTATAACACCTTTCACTCGCCACTACTTCTGACGAGCTACAGCCATACTAAGGAGACGCTGGACAGGTAGCGTTAACGGAACACCATATCTGCTGATTATCATCAGAAAGGTAATGGGTCAAGTTTCCTACCAAGCGTACCGAGGCGAGCTGGGTTTCTGATGGAGAGTGCCGTTCTGGTGAAAACTTACTTCCCCTCAAACCCCATCTTTTATTCCCTCTAAACTTCTTTCATCTCTAAACTTTTCTCTCAAGTAGAAATTCTTCCAGATATTTTAGAAAGGTCTGTGTAAAATGCTCACCCACATTCATGTGGGCAAAAGATCATAGTTGTACAGTTTTCATAACATCGCTGTGGTGAAGCAACGGAAAAATCATGGCCGTATGATTTTTCTTGATTGATTGCTTATGTTGTTATTTTCATAATTTACAAAATTAATGTACATGTTTGATGTTAAATTTGATTCTGTAAATAAATGACCGCATTCATTTTGATGGGTCAAATATAAATGACGTCTCACGTTTGCATTTCCTTAAATTCAATGCACGTTTTATTCAGTCCAGAAAAATGAGGAACCCGCGTTAAATGATGAATATATCTGAGCATCTGTTCATCTACAGACGCTAGGCGTCAAAGCCAACTTCCATATTGGCTACCACCCACAG
>NW_023630985.1:0-1597 GCF_014905685.2 Nematolebias whitei | reverse complement strand
TTTTGCCTTTAATAACTGTACAAGGACACTGGTTTAAAAAAAAAAAGTACAGGGTGAGTGGTTTGAGCCACAGACAAATCTCACATATAACATGCAATTATGTGAGACAGCTGATAAAGAAGTGATATGTATGTTGAAACTAATCATGTTAACCCATGTTTAACCAGAGACAAGGTATTGTGTGATTGGACTCATGAACTAGGCTAGAGAACTAGTTTGATAGCAACAATAAAAGTCATATGGTATACATCTGTGGACTTGGAACAACCAGACTTATCAATTAACTAATTATAGTTCCACCACTCGCACGTACCCTGGCGAGTCTCCCTAGACTGTTTCAAAATGCGCATTGAAATGGGTCTACAGAGCTGAAACGAATGATTGAATCTCATAAGTCTAAATGTGTCTGATCTAACAGTGTCCACCTGCATGGCTCAAAGAAAGGTTTTTACATGTGGCTAAAACTAATAGTGTAGGCGTCGGCTCACCATTGGTGGGATATATTCGCAGGAATATTATCTACGGCGCAAAATATATGCAGTATCCCTTTTGTTTGTTTAGTGAAAAGAAGAATAACTAGTTTGATCTATGTATCTCTGTATTAACTTTGTGTATTTTGGGAACTTGTTTTTATATTAGGAGGGTTTAAAAAAAAAGAATTAATCAGGAAATTTATAATACAGCTTGGTACATGGTCTGGTAGGGAAAAAACTATAATCTGAACACCTACCAGGTGTTTTGATTTACAATGATTGTGTCAGTGGGAATGTAATAAATCAAACGTTCCAGGGGTTTGAAACTCGTCTGGATTTTATTAACTGTGTGAGTGAGTTTATTTAGGATAAAGTCCAGAACAATTTCAATTTCAGGAGAGTGATTTTATGTTTTACATGCCATAAAGGCAAAAGGGTGGAATGATATAAAAATATGTTTTATAAAAATATATTAAGTTGCCTTTATGCCTATTCAAACATATATATTGTGTGTGTGTGTTACTTTTCAGAATTAAATGTCTAAATTGCCATAAAAGGCAAGGGTGGAATGATATAGGAATGATTATTTTGATGCTTTTATGTCAATTAATACTTATACTCACTTTTGATGCAGCTTATCTGCTTAAAGTCAGGCCTGTGCTGCAGATGTGTTTTGGAGTAATTAAAGTTCTCTGGGGGATGCTCTAACCAGAAGACCTGGCCCAATCTTAAGGTTACGGTGACCCAGATTTTGAAGGACATGTTTTTATGAAGCCATCGCTCTGTTGCACAGACTGCTTTGATGATGGAAAAACAGATTTAATTAAATCTGTCCTCCTGGCAACCATCAAACTTGTTTTCATCTACTCTCACGCGATCCGGTCGGGAAGGGGTATTTAAGGAGCACAAATACTGTGACAAAGTTGAAGTCTTGTGTGGACCAGCGCGCGGTGCCATGCAGTTGTGATGTGAGTTCTGTCATTGGATCGAAAGGCTTCCCGTTCATTTGTCACGGTGAGAGATACTCATATCAATTTGTGTGTTAAGAGTGTACAAAGTGTACATGACTTTGCTTGACTGTTTTCTTGTGGCAGATTAATAAATGACAATATTATTCTAGCAAG
>NW_023630984.1:0-1597 GCF_014905685.2 Nematolebias whitei | reverse complement strand
TATATTTTACTAAATGTTAAATCAATAACAGACTCTACCAACTTAAAGACCCTCAGGTCAATCTCTGTATGTAAATCTTTGCGTTCTTCTGTATACTTCATTTGTTTGTTTGTTTGTTGTATACTTGCCATTTGCTTAAATAAAGATGTATTTTTTTTAAGTGTCACTGCACGATCTGTTCCGGGACCAGAACTACGATCCATTTTGGGCGCAGGAGAGTTGCGCCCAGAATAGTCCTATAACTTGTGATGAAGAGGGCGAAAATACATCATCAATCAGCGACAACATTTTTGAAAGAAACAATTTTACTCATCATTAACTATAAAATATTTATCTTACATAACTAAATATATATATATATATATATATATATATATATATATATATATATATACACACATATATTTTGAAATATTTTTGTTTTATTATTTCATTTTATTTAATTTGTTTAATGTATTCAAGTTAATATGATGAGCGGTGAATGGTGGTGCGACGCCCTTGCGGCCTCTATTGGCCAATGGCCATCCACCACTGATAAAGACAGTAAAGATCATGTATTTTAACAGCGATTATGGCTTTAAAAAGAAAGTGCCTGTCATTTAAGAACATGGTAAGAACAAATGTTCAGTATCTGATAACAGTTTTCAAAAATCATCCAATTTCTCCGCTCGAGAAATCTCTGCCAATCCTCCATGTGAGAAAAGCTCTTGGATCTCTTGTATGTAGCATGTGGGACAGAGCTCAGATATTAGGCAGTCTTATTACTATAATTACACCAATAGCTCAGCGAGGCACCCACTGGTAGTGTGGGAGGTTAATGATGGAGTGTGAGAGTGTCAAAGACAAAAGGAAAAGCAGCCTTAAAGGCAGAGGAACAAAAGAAATGCAAGAATTTAACTTTTAAAGGAGCTGTTGCTTAAGTCACTTAAAAATGTATGGATAGTTTATTTAATTTACCTCTTAAAGAAGTAGCAGGCTGTGTTCCTGTCTTTAGTAAAGTTTTATTGAATCTGTGTGCAAACAGCTCAATTTTCTTTATCTGCTAAGTTATTTCTTGTCTTTCTGACTCTTTCTCCTTGACATTTGTCTTTGATGTACATAAATTGTTCGTTTTATAAAGAACAACTCATTATGGAGCTCCTCTGAAGAGTTCTCTTATTATTATTATTATTATTATAATCAGCTTTCGCTTGCAGCTCCATATTTATCGTACTTACTTGTAGCGCTACGAGAAAGTTACACTTTTAGTAGATTCCCCTGAGAAGTTAACCGTAATAAAAAGTGAGCAAATTAAAACACTAGGCTGTAAAGCACAAATAGAATGTTATTTTTATCTGTAATGGCAGTAAAGGTCAAGGGATCGTGTAATTGCCTCTGTGTGTTATTTTTGTCTTAGTTGGCAGTATATCTCATGAATCAGTGGAAAAAATAATCAGATGTATATTTAACTTTTAGAGTTAACCCAGTTTAAGATGACCAACCTTCACAAACACAAAAACTGATTTAACTGAAGTCATTTTCACAGATGTTGAAGTCATGGAGTGGCAGTAGCTGAGAGTCATTCGACGGTAAGGGATTAGGGCCACAATGGAAATAT
>NW_023630983.1:0-1597 GCF_014905685.2 Nematolebias whitei | reverse complement strand
TATATATATATATATATATATATATATATTATTGAGGCATAGCTATGGTTGTTTTCCTTGTATTAAGGTTTCAAGAGAGAGGTGGAGGATTCCAGAAGTCCAGAGAAGGTAAATGTGGAAAGACCCCAGTTTTCCACAGGTACTGTATTTTTCGCTGTATAAGTCGCACCTCCTGCAACTTATACACCAAAGCAACTAATATACTTTTTTTTCCCATATTTATAACCCAATTTTTGGCTGAGATCTGATGATTTCATTCATTCTGATACGAAAAATATTAAACACTACCATTTGTAGCCACTAGAGGGTCTTCGAGCATTATGTCAAGCCAAGTGTTTCATTAATAGGTAAAAGTGGCTATTAATGAGACACTTGGCTTACAAAGCCACCTTCGTCTCGCACCGGGACTCCTGGAGCAAACATATAGAAAGAGAGAGAGTAGTAGTGTGTGAGAGAGAAAAATACATTATGTCCTACACGGCACCTCATACAATTGTCAAATCATCTGCATTTCACTGCGCCGCCCAGGAGAAATGCACATGATTTGACCATTAAAGTGCATTTATTAAGAAAAAGTTCATCTGAGACATCCTGATGCATGCTCAATAATTCAGGAAGAAAAATCCTGACTGAAGAAGTCTTTCAGATGAAAGATGAAACATTCCTACAATGTTTTGTTTCTTGAACCCATCCGACCGACCTGCCTTAACTTTTTTGGATTCAACTGAGGCACACCTTTACTATAATGCCAAGCAAATAAATAATTGTTTTTAAGTGTTAATCTTGTTAAATTTCGAAGAAATACACAGCGAGTCCTCTCTCCCGCTCCAGTAGCCGTGAATCAATTTTTGAAATGCAGCTGATTTTACCATCAGTGCATTTATTGAAGAAATGTTAAATTGAGACACACCTTTACTATAATTTCAAGCAAACAAATAATTGTTTTTAAGTGTTATTGTTGGTAACTCCTTGTTAAAGTCCTTCCATGCGAGCTCCTGCAGCTGCCATTTTGGCAGCCAATCAATTTTTGGCACAACACCGGCCCATGTTTCCAGGCTGTCAGTGGTGATGCATAATAGATGCGACTTATACGGCGAAGTGACATATTTATGTTTTTTTCAACTTTATTAGACATATTTGGACTGAAGCGACTTTTACAATGGAAAATAGCAGTTCTTCAGAGACACGTGTATTGACAAAATGAGGTTAAGTACACAAGCCAAACAAGAAGTTGTTGTTTGTGCAACATATAGATTCCAGAATAAAACACAGTTCTGCAGATGTGTGCGTATTTATACAGTTTATTAAGTTTTACCAAGTGGTACACCAATGTCCCCCATCACTGAGGGATTTGAAAAGTGAATGTTTGAAGATTTCAAGATGAGTGTTTGTATTGACTGCAACTGAGCAGGGAGTGCAAGTAAACCTTTGTATTATGTGCAATATATTCAAGTAGGAAGGCTAGGTGTTGTATTATATAAGAATAGAGGTAGGTATCTTTTTGTTTGTCTGGATGTGTTGTACCATTAAACAAGAGGAATAGAGAGGAGAGTGAAAACACGTAGCTCTCATCTTAACTTTCTTTATTGAATCTGGC
>NW_023630982.1:0-1597 GCF_014905685.2 Nematolebias whitei | reverse complement strand
CCACCAAATCAGGGAACTTCAACAACTTCATTTGACAAAATAATATATTCGATGGATGATAATAATGTTTACCCTTGATAATTCTTACAACTCTTTTCTGCAAAATAAAAATAGACTTTGTAATTGATTTACATGCTTTTCCCCAAACATTAACACAATAAATCAAATGTGGCACAACAATTGTATTGTACATCAAATACAATGCTTTGTCATTCAGTAGATACTTAACTCTATAAAATATTGCGATAGATTTTAATATTTTCATTTTAACAGAATTTATATGTTGCTTCCATGATAATTTATCATCAATGATGACACCCAAAAACTTCACCTCATATACTCTACAGATTTCAGAATCTTCAATCTTGAATGAAACATCAATATTTTTATTTTTATTGCTAAATATCATATAGTTAGTCTTATCCAAATTTAACGATACTTTGTTTAGTCTAAACCAACTTTGAATTTTACAAAACTCAATCATCATTAATTCCAATAACTGTTCAATATTCTTACCAGAACAAAAAAAAGTTGTGTCATCCGCAAAAAGAACGCATTTAAGGAGGCTGGACACCTTAACCAAATCATTCACATACAAGATGAACAACTTTGGACCAATTACAGATCCTTGAGGAACTCCACATGTAATGGTGCAGTAATCCGATCTCACATCATTTATCTGCACAAATTGGTTCCTGTTTTTTAAGTAACTGCACACCCACTGCAGTGCCAATCCTCTGATACCGTATTTGTATAATTTTTCAAAAAGAATGTTATGATCGACAGTATCAAATGCCTTTTTTAAGTCCACAAACACACTCACACAATACTGTTTTCGGTCCACAGCAGTTGTTACTTGTTCCATAAAGTCTACTAGCGCCATGGATGTGGAATTTTTTTCTCTAAAACCATATTGGCTATTAGTTAGAATATTTTGCCTTTCAATAAATTGGTCTAGTCTGTTACTAAATAATTTCTCCAAGATCTTAGAAAACTGTGGTAACAAGGATATCGGTCGATAGTTATTAAACACACATTTGTCACCACCTTTAAAAAGAGGAACCACTTTAGCCACCTTCATTCTATCAGGAAATACTCCCTTAGTAAAAGATAAATTACATACATATGTAAATGGTTCGATTACATGACCCAATATGTGTTTTACAAACATCATGTCCATATCCATCCAATCCTTTGATCTTTTGTCTACAAATTTATTGACTACAGTCATTATTTCATATTTGTCAGTTCCAGTCAGGAACATACTTGCAAGATAATCATCAATTAAATAGTTCACATTGTTATCCACTTTAGGTATCGTTGCAGCAAGGCTGGATCCAACGTTCACAAAGTATTGATTAAATCCATTAGAAATTACATTTTCATCACATACATTCTTGTTGTCTATTGTAAAGTTTTGTGAAATGCCTGTTTTTCTTATATTTTTTTGTAAAACATTATTCACTACCCGCCATGTTGCCTTGATGTCTCCTTTACTTTTATTCAATAAATCACTATAATATTCTTTCTTATGTTTTCTTATAATCCCAACTAATTTATTTTTATACTTCTTATATTTATCTTCTGCTTCTTTTGT
>NW_023630981.1:345-1598 GCF_014905685.2 Nematolebias whitei | reverse complement strand
GGTCCGGTTGACGTTACAGGGGCGGGTTCCGTCGCCTCACCTTCCAGGTTCCTGGTGGGGGCGGAATCCGGCCTCTCACCACCACTCCGCGCTGCGGCTGTTCGACCCAGCCCGGCCGTACCTCCGGAGAGTATTCAGTGTGACTCCGTGGGGGCGTGTTCCGCCGCCTCACCTTCCAGGTTTCCGGTGGGGGCGGCACCCGTCACCACATCCACTCGTGCAGGCATTCCCTTTTTTCATTAATTTTCCCCTGAAGATGTTTTTCATGTTATTCAGGCCCTTTTTGAACTTTTTAATTCAGTTAAAAATAATCCGTCCTCCTTTGATTTAGTTTTAACCCAGATGGAGGATTTTTTTACATTCTATCCCAGGCCTTTCTTTGCTCCCAGAGTATGATTTTTTATTATCTGAATTAAAGACTCTAAAGACTCCTTGTTCACCCATTCCTGAGGTGGACCCCACGCTGCACGCAGCCTCTGAGGTGGGTCCTCATCTCTCCAAATCTCCAGAGGGGTCGACGCTCTCCAAATCTCCAGAGGGGTCGGCGCTCTCCAAATCTCCAGAGGGGTCGGCGCTCTCCACGTCATCTGCTGCAGAGCCACAGGCCTCTCCTCCAGCAGCAGTAACTCCCCTGGCCTCTCTTCCAGCAGCAGCAACTCCCCTGGCCTCTCTTCCAGCAGCAGCAACTCCCCTGGCCTCTCCTCCAGCAGCAGCAACTCCCCTGGCCTCTCCTCCAGCAGCAGCATCTCCCCTGGCCTCTCCGTCTCCCGCTGCAGCCCTCCAGGCTTCCACGCCGCCCGTTGCAGCCCCCCAGGCTCCCATGCCATCTGCTGCAGTCTCCCAGGCTCCCATGCCGTCTGCTGCAGCCCCCCAGGCTCCCATGCCGTCTGCTGCAGCCCCCCAGGCTCCCATGCCGTCTGCTGCAGCCCCCAAGGCTTCCACGCCGCCCTTCGCTGCAGCTCAACAGGCTTCCACGCCGCCCTTCGCTGCAGCTCAACAGGCTCCCACGCCCTTCGCTGCAGCTCAACAGGCTCCCACGCCGTCTCCTGCAGCTCAACAGGTTCCCACGCCGTCTCCTGCAGCTCAACAGGCTCCCACGCCGTCTCCTGCAGCTCAACAGGCTCCCACGCCGTCTCCTGCAGCTCAACAGGCTTCCACGCCGTCTCCTGCAGCTCAACAGGCTTCCACAATGCCCGCTGCAGCTCAACAGGCTTCCACAATGCCCGCTGCAGCTCCACAGGCTTCCACAATGC
>NW_023630981.1:0-335 GCF_014905685.2 Nematolebias whitei | reverse complement strand
ACAGGCTTCCACAATGCCCGCTGCAGCTCCACAGGCTTCCACAATGCAGGCCGTGTTCCCTTTGGCCCTGTGTTTTGGACGGCCTCCCGGCCGCCCCCCTGACCTGGCTCAGCTTGATGGACAGCCTCCCGGCCGCCCGCCGGAACAGGCTCGGCTTGATGGACAGCCTCCCGGCCGCCCGCCGGAACAGTGTCTCTTAGGGACGATCCCTTGACCGTCCAAATTCCTCGTGTTTTGTTTTTCTCTGGCTCCTCGTGTTTTGTTTTTCTCTGGCTCCTCGTGTTTTGTTTTTCTCTGGCTCCTCGTGTTTTGTTTTTCTCTGGCTCCTCGTGTTT
>NW_023630980.1:0-1598 GCF_014905685.2 Nematolebias whitei | reverse complement strand
GCGAGGAACCCAGGCAAAGAACATGGACAAGGCGAGGCTTGGACTCAAGGCGAGGGGAGGGACAAAGGCGTGGCATGGGACTAAGGCGAGGCGTGGGACTAAGGCGAGGCATGGGACCAAGGCGAGGCAAGGAACCCAGGCGAAGAACAAGGACAAGGCGAGGCGTGGACGCAAGGCGAGGGACCAAGGCAAGGTTTGGGACAAAGGTGAGCAGTGAGACCAAGGTGTGGCAAGGAACCCAGGCGAAAAACATAGACAAGGTGAGGTGAGGGACCAAGGCGAGGCGTGGGACCAAGGCGAGACGTGGGACCAAGGAGAGGCAAGGAACCCAGGTGAAGAACATAGACAAGGCTAGGCGAGGAACCCAGGCAAAGAACATGGACAAGGCGAGGCGTGGACCCGAGGCGAGGGACCAAGGCGAGGCATGGGACCAAGGCGAGGTTTGGGACCAAGGCGAGGGGTGAGACCAAGGTGAGAGAAGGAACCCAGGAGAAAAACATGGACAAGGCGAGGTGAAGGATGAAGGCGAGGCGTGGGACCAAGGCGAGGCAAGGAACCCAGGTGAAGAACATGGACAAAGCTAGGCGAGGAACCCAGGCAAAGAACATGGACAAGGCGAGGCGTGGACCCAAGGCGAGGGGAGGGACCAAGGTGCAGCATGGGACCAAGGCGAAGCGTGGGACCAAGGCGAGGAGTGGGACCAAAGCAAGGCGTGGGACCAGGGCGAGGCGTGGGACCAAGGCGAGACAAGGAAACCAGTCGAATAACATGGACAAGGCGAGATCAGGGACAAAGGCGAGGCAAGGGACCAAGGCGAGGTAAGAGACTGAGGCGAGGGACCAAGGCGAGGCGTGGGACCATGGTGAAGCTAGGGACCAAGGCAAGACAAGGGAACATGGCGAGGTAAGGAACCCAGGCAAAGAACATGGACAAGGCGAGGCATGGACCCAAGGTGAGGCGTGGGACCAAGGCGCGGCGTGGGACCAAGGCGCGGCGTGGGACCAAGGCGCGGCGTGGGACCGAGGCGCGGCGTGGGACCGAGGTGAGGCGAGTGACCAAAGCGAGACGGGGAACCCAGGTTAAAAACAAGGATAAGGCGAGGCGTGGACCCTGGGCGAGGGACCAAGGAGAGGTGTGGGATCAAGGTGAGGCATGGGACCAAGGCGAGACGTGGGACCAAAGCGAGGCGAGGAACCCAGGCGAAGAACATGGACAAGACGAGGCGTGGACCCGAGGCGAGTGACCAAGGCGAGGCAAGGGACCAAGGCAAGGTGTGAGACCAAGGAAAGGCGTGGGACCAAGGCGAGGCCAGGAACCCAGGTGAAGAACATAGACATGGCGAGGTGAGGGACCAAGGCGAGGGACGAAGGCGAGGCGTGGGACCAAGGCCTGGCAAGTAACCCAGGCGAAGAACATGGACAAGGCTAGGCGAGGAACCCAGGCAAATAACATGGACAAGGTGAGGTATAGACCCAAGGTGAGGGGAGGGACCAAGGCACGGCGTGGAACCAAGGCGAGGCGTGGGACCAAGGCGAGGTACGGAACCCACGTGAAGAACATGGACAAGACGAGGTGTGGACCGGTGGCGTGGGACCAAG
>NW_023630979.1:0-1598 GCF_014905685.2 Nematolebias whitei | reverse complement strand
CGAGACGATATGGGATTATAATCAACACAATGGAATACCAAGAACATTGTGGAATTACCTTGACTTTGTTTCCTTGCTGGATTACTTCTGACTTTGGTCTTCCTTGATGGATTACTTCTGACTTTGGTCTTCCTTGCTGGATTATATCAAGCTCAAGGACATTTGAAGGTCTAAGTTCACGGTCGGAATTCATCCCCATGGACAGGTGATGATTTCCAAAGGGGGGACTGTAGTGAACCAGATGACCTCAAATATACCAGATGGACAGAGACTGTTATTTTCATTGATCTGAATAAGTCTGAACCATCTGATGAACTTTCTTTCTTGAATTAATCAAGCAGAAAAGACAATTCTTTATAATCATTACTGTCTTACAAATGTTTTGATAATCAAATTGTGTTAGTTCACTCAATGCTTTACAGGTTGAAAAGAACTACTCATTTTTATTTTACATAAACAGTAAGTAATGATTTTTGTTCCTCATTCAGAGAAGAAATCACCTGAATATGCCTTTCTTGATTTTCTGTCTGAAATGAGCAAGCTGTCGTAAGTATGTGAAAGGTTGGTCTTCGGTCAACTAAAATGTTTACTGAAGAAGAAATGTCATGTTTAAACTTTTTCAGAAGATTACCAAGAGTAGACTCCAGAAAGTCTGCTGCTTCTGCAATAATCTTTTCTGTATGTTAAACAAGTTTCATTCTCTGACCTCGACTGTTGATAAACACCTTACGCCAAAAACACACCTCTTTCTGGTCCTTCCACGAATCAGAAAGCTCTAAACTGAACAGGAAGTAAACTCATTTAAAATGTGACAACTTCCCAGTTCAAGAGAGATCTTTCAGAATTCCAAGAGAATGAGAGTTCTGAGAGATGTTGGAATGAGAGCTGACAACAGGTCCGATAGTCCAACAGAATGAGAGCTGACAAGAGAATGAGAGTTCTGAGAGATGCAACCGGTTATGAAGAGTTTGGAGTTATGAAGAACCAGGGACGTTTGGGATTATAAGTCTGTTTTGAGCTAACCACGCACGACTCTCCGAGGATTTTTAGCTGTGCTTAACGGAGGCGCTGGAAACAGTCTGAAGGATGCTTACTGAGCTGATCTATCGTCAAACCAGGTAAAGGCTTCTTCTTCGACTAAAGTGTACCGTGGACGGGCTGAGGATCTGACGGAGCGTGCAATTTCTGGTTAAACAGATTAAACTTCCCTCACACAGTTCTCTGTAAGATAATCTCCTTTCACTCTAAAACCCACCTCTCTCTCATAAATCAGTACAGATATTTTAGAAATATCTTAAGCAAAGTCCTCAAATCACCGCCGAGTGATTTGAAGTTCATTTTCTGTGAAACTGTCTGTTATTATTTTCATATTTTGCCAAATTAATGTAAATGTTTGATGTTAAACTTTGATTCTGAAAATAAATGATTCCATTCATTTGATGGGTCAAAGATAAACAACGTCTCTCGTTACATTTCTGTTAAATTCAATGCACGACATTTACAGTCAGAAAAATGAAGAACTCGTGAATATTGTATGCATATATAATTCATATATTTGTCATACAACAAGTGACACGTACCTCACGTGACTCACTACA
>NW_023630978.1:0-1598 GCF_014905685.2 Nematolebias whitei | reverse complement strand
AGTTTAGCTGACATGATTGTTATGTCTGCCCCACCGTCCAAGAGTGCGTCGTGTGTGAGGACACCTTCGAGTGTTACTGACAGGTACGCCTTTTTGGCGACCCCCTTTCTGATAAAGTTACACAGAAACCTTTTGGGTTTTTTCTGACGCTTCTTCACGCGTTCAGCCTTATCTGTGTAATTTTGGTTTGCCTGAACCGTCAGCACAGCAGAAGCTGTTTCTGAGTGTTCAGCCTGCGATGACACGTCATCGTTCGTGTGTGTGTTTACCCCCCCTTCTTCCGATGAGGGGTTGTTTGAGGCAACAACAGCAACGTCTTGGTGTGTTCCACCGACATCTGTTATGTTGTCATTCGCGCCCTCAGATGTAATAGGAATTACATTACTGCAAAGTGCTCCTGGTTGGGTTCCCGTGTCAGTGTGTTTCAAAGTTTCTAACAACCTGCGTAGTTTCTCTGTCTCTTCCGAGCTCAGAGGTGTAGGGCCTTGCTTTTGGAACTTTTGTGATTTTTTCGCCTCGGTTCGTTTCGTCCGAGGTGGGGGACGGTCAGGTACGTCTTGCGGGGTTTCCTTTACGTACTGCCCCTGCCGATATGGTTTCTCATATCGTTGCGTCCTGCGTTCACCCATTTTTCGATAATCACTGGCTTCCTCCGAAAGAGGAGCCTTTTTGTCCCAGCGTGCACCTTCAGGACGCGGTTTGTTAGCTTGAACCGACTGTTTTCTCTCTTTCTTCTTAGGAGGAGGCGGCGAAGCACGTCGTCCTTCTAGTTCAAGAGGGAGGGGTTTAACCTTTACACTAGGAAACACTTCTATGGGCGTCTTAGCATGAGAACATGCTTCAAACACATTCACAGCACACTGTTTAATCTCACTGATGGATTTTTCTCTGAAATTTGCCATCATTTGTACAGATTTTTTAAAATCAGAGTGGAGATTTTTGCTGAAAACAAACTTAAAACCATCATCTTCTTCCATTCCGGTCTCATTTCTGTTACCAAAATAGGCTTGGAAGATTCTTTTGTTATAAACTTTTGGATGTTCAGTTTTACCCTGCGTGACCTTGTCTGCAGCTGGAAAACCAGCAGGCCCCGTGCAGGGGTCGTACTCTCTGATCAAAGCTTCACACAGAAGGTTGTAATCCCTCCTCGTTGCATCAGGTAGACGCTCGATGAAGGTGAACACCTCTCTGTCTGAAGTGAGCCGTATCAGACTTATCTTATCGTCTACCGTAGCATTAGGATAAGATCTCAATCTGAACTCCAGATCTTTGAGATACGCTTTTGTTCCTGCGGACCCCATAGGGCCGGGAACAAATCGTTGTACATATTTTGAGATTTTCTGCAAGTCATCCATTGAAGGAGACTGTATCACCGGTCGAACTTGTGTGACTGGTGGTGCAGACTGATCGAGTCCTGCCCCTACTGCCCATGGTGGGGGTGGGGGTGGCTGATAAGGGTTGGTAGGAGGAGGTGCATATTGGTGCAGGTCTGTCCCCACCCTCCGAGATGGGGGTGGAGTCGACTGCCTGGCGTCAGGAGGAAGAGGTGCGTACCGGTGCAGGTCGAACCCCACCGCCCGAGATGGGGGTGGAGTTGA
>NW_023630977.1:1269-1598 GCF_014905685.2 Nematolebias whitei | reverse complement strand
CTGAGAGCGCCGACCCCTCTGGAGATGCTGAGAGCGCCGACCCCTCTGGAGATGCTGAGAGCGCCGACCCCTCTGGAGATGCTGAGAGCGCCGACCCCTCTTGAGACTTGGAGAGCGCCGACCCCTCTTGAGACTTGAGAGCTGCAGCGGGCGGCGTGGAGACCTGGAGGGCAGCAGCAGACGGCGTGGGAGCCCGGAGATCTGCAGGCGGCGAGTCCGGCGTGAGGTCTGCGGGCGGCGAGACCAGAAGAGCTGTAGCTGGAGAACCAGAGACCAGAGACGGAGCTGCAGCTGGAGAACCAGGAACCAGAGATAGAGCTGCAGCTGGA
>NW_023630977.1:0-1259 GCF_014905685.2 Nematolebias whitei | reverse complement strand
GAGCTGCAGCTGGAGAACCAGGAACCAGAGATAGAGCTGCAGCTGGAGAACCAGAGACCTGTAGCTCTGAAGAGACCTGTAGCTCTGCAGCAGACGGCGAAGAGACTTGTAGCTCTGCAGCAGACGGCGAAGAGACTTGAAGCTCTGCAGCAGACGGAACAGCAGCGGAGGTGATGGGTCCAGGAGTCAGAGGAGCAGGGGAGAGTTCAGGGTGTGTATAAGTGACCTTGGGTGTGATGAGTGACCTAATTTTTATTAATAACTGGTTATACTCAGGGAGCTGAATGAGACCGGGACGTGAAACTAAAGATTCTTCCATCAGGGAAAATAAAAAATCTGAGCAGTCCGGGTTATTTTTAGCAGAAGTAAATAAATTTTGTAAAGTCTGGTTAATTTGGGCTAATTCATGGGGTGAATACGTGATTGACGGGCAAGTGTCACTATGTGTGGATGTGGTGTCAGGTGTCGCCCCCACCGGAAACTTGGGAGGTGGGTCGGCAGAACACGCCCCCACAGAGTCACTGGGAGAATGCCCAGGAGGCACGGTCTGACTGGGTTGGACAGCCGCGGCACGGTGTGACGGTGGGAGGCCGGATTCCGCCCCCACCAGGAACCTGGAAGGTGAGGCGACGGAACCCGCCCCCGTAACGTCACGTGGACCGGACTCGCCGAACCGAACAGGAGTGGACCGGAGCTCCCGCGGGACGCTGGACCTCGCCCCCACCGAAAACCTGTGAGGTGAGGCGGCGGGACCAGCTCCCACAAAAACACCGGAACCAACTCTATTATTCTGCCCGGCCGACGAAACCGGCCCGGTCGCCGCGGGCTGCCCTCGGGACCGCTTCCTACCTCCCCGGCGACGGCGGGACGGTCGGGGGACAGGAGAAAAACAGAACTCATCCTCGAATTCTTCGTCCTCCCCCGACGTCCATCCCGAGTAGCCGGGCGAGGCGGACTCAAAGGTAGGAGCCTGGTGGGTTCCCCAGTGCCGAGCCCTGTTTTCTTCGAGGACCAGGAGTGGTGAAGACAGGACTTCCACCTCCTGGTCAAAACGTCCTTGTGGGCGGACGGGTCTGGTCCAGAACCCGCCGCACCGGATTGTACGCTCGCTCATAACAGGGAAGCTCGGAGGAGAAAAAGAAAAAAAAAAAGGTGAGTTGCCGAGAGAGCCCTGCCCGCTGGGTTCTGATATGTGGTCGGGTCGTAATGTCGGGATTTTGTGGACAGGAACGAACCCAAAGTGCAGACAGGACTCAAAC
>NW_023630976.1:0-1598 GCF_014905685.2 Nematolebias whitei | reverse complement strand
GATGTGAACATCTTCATCCCTGAAAGAGTGACCTCTGGCCTGGAGATGAGTGTAGACCTCAGAGTCCTGGCCTGATGATGTTGATCTTCTGTGCTGGGCCATCCTTTTGGCCAGTGGCTGTTTAGTTTCCCCGATGTAAGACTGATCACAGCCCTCCTGACACTGAACAACATACACAATATTACTCTGTTTGTGCCGGGGGACTGGATCTTTGGGATGAACCAGTCTTTAATGTATTTTGGGGTTTAAAAGCCACTGGGACGTTATGTTTAGAAAATAAACGTCTCAGTTTCTCTGATACTCCCTCAACATATGGAATGACCACTGGTCTGGGTCTGGGTTCCTCCTTTTCACCTGTTGGCTGACTGGAGTCCTGTTTGGGTTTCTTCTCTGCTTTTAGGAAGGCCCAGTTAGGATATCCACATTGCTCTAGAGCCTGTCTTGTGTGGGATTTCTCCTTCTGCCTGGCTCCTGAGCTAGTGGGGACGCTGTCTGCTCTGTGATACAGAGTCCTGATGACTCCTAACTTGTGCTCCAAAGGGTGATGGGAGTCAAACTGCAAATACTGGTCTGTGTGGGTGGGTTTGCGGTACACCTCAGTTTGCAAATGTCCTCTATCTGAGACTGAGACCTCACAGTCCATGAAAGCCAACCTGCCATTTTTTACATCTTCTCGTGTGAACTTGATGTATTTATCCACAGAGTTGATGTGGTCAGTAAAATGTTGGACTTCCTGAGATTAAATTTTAACCCAGGTGTCGTCAACATACCTGAACCAATGACTTGGTGGTGTCCCTGAAAAGGACGTCAAGGCTCTCTTTTCTACCTCCTCCATGTACATGTACAGGTTTTTGTTGTTTTGCTTTGTTTTGGGTTTTTTTGAATGTCCAGAGGACCAGATTTAACTTTTTTAGATAGTAAGTAGTAGTTTATTTTAGTGTTTATACAGGTACTGTCATAAAATTAGAATATCATGAAAAAGTTTATTTATTTCAGTAATTCCATTCAAAAAGTGAAACTTGTATATTATACTCATTCATTACACAGACTGATATTTTTCAAATGTTTATTTCTTTTAATGTTGAACCCAAATTCAGTATCTCAGAAAATTAGAATACTACTTAAGGCCCATCCATCCATCCATTATCTTTTACCCGCTTCTTCCATTTGGGGTCACAGGGGTCGCCGGTGACCATGTCCAGCAATCACTGTGCGAGGGGCAGGGTACACCCTGGACAGTTTGCAAGTCCATCTCAGGGACAAGACAAACAACCACTCACTCTCTCACTCACACCTAGGGACAATTTAGAGTTACCAATCAGCCTAACATGCATGTTTTTGGTCAGTGGGCGGAAACCTGAGTACCAGGAGAAAACCCACGCATGCATGGAGAGAACATGCAAACTCCACCCAGAAAGACACCCAGACCAGGATTTGAACCGGAAACCTGCTTGCTGTGAGGCAGCAGCTCTACCAGTTGTGCCACCGTGCTGCCCAGGTGCCAAGTCCTGTTGGAAAATGAAATCGGCATCTCCAAAGAGTTGGTCAGCAGCAGGAAGCATGAAGTGCTCTAAAACTTCCTGGTAGACAGCTGCGTT
>NW_023630975.1:1276-1599 GCF_014905685.2 Nematolebias whitei | reverse complement strand
TAAAGTGAACGTAGTTGTTTCCAGTGGCAGCCTCTACTATTAAAAAACTGCCACCCTTTTTATAGACTAGTTATTACAATTTTTTTTAGATTTTACACTGTGTTAAAAGTCAAGGACAACTCCATAATTTTATCAGCAGCATCTGTTCCAGGCCCACCCGGTCATCAAAGCCTCAATGCAAAGTGCATGACAAGAACAACTTCCTGTGTTTTTACTGGATCTGAAGGAAAAAAAAAGTTGTTGACAAACAGCATTTAGTTTAGTATCTATCTATCTATCTATCTATCTATCTATCTATCTATCTATCTATCTATCTATCTATC
>NW_023630975.1:0-1176 GCF_014905685.2 Nematolebias whitei | reverse complement strand
CTATCTATCTATCTATCTATCTATCTATCTATCTATCTATCCTACTGTAGCTTTGAAATTTTATAAAAGCAGATATATTCATTCAAAAGCAAACTTAAAGTTGCAGTATGTAACATTTATAAAAAATATTTTATAATAAAATTTTACATTTCATTTGAGGTCTTGGTCTCGACTTGGTCTCGCCTTCTCTCGGTGTCAGTCTCGACTTGGTCTCAGACCCTAAAAGTCTTGGTTTCGTCTCGGTCTCGGTACACTCTGGTCTTGATCTTGACTTGGTCTTGGGTTAGGTGGTCTTGAACACAACGCTACTGGACAGGTCACAAGTTCATCACAGGGACACATAAAGACAAACAAGACAAAAAGCTAAAAACATGAATCAACTCTAAAAGCAAAAGATTTTCCTGCAACAACAAGTCCCTATAAATATGAGTATCATGACTGGCCAACTGTTGCCATGGAGAGTGAACTGGTCTGTAAAAAGCTAAAATAAAGAGTATACTTAAATTCATTTAACACCTAACATCTTTAGGAGCAAATACATAAGTTGTTCTTTTGTTTGGTGGTAATGAGCGTTTTGCTGTCTTGTAACACCACATGGTATAAAAGTATGTCCATTGATGAGTAATTCAAACTGTTTCATCAAAGAAAAAAAAGCTCTAAGATTATAAACCAGACTAGAAAGTTTATAATTCCTCCTACCATGATAACATATTATAAATAGCTAAAAATGTGACCTCTACGGTGGCCCTTTATATGAGCAATTGTAAAAACGGAATTACAATTGAAAAAAACTCAATTTATTTTTAATAATTTAGGCATACAAAAATATTTTGATATCATAAAAAGCCAAGGGATGAGAACTATTATAAATAGTAATATTAAACATTATTTTTAAAAATGACTTTTTTTTATTTTTTATTACTTAGAATTGTAACTTAATTTCAGGAAGCATGAAAGGGGACATGGCAGTAAACCCAAGTTACATTTAACATTAGATTTAATTATTTTAAATAAATTCATCTTGTGCACATATGGTTGTGTTTTATGGTAGAGGGGAGTCAAACATATAAGATGAGAGTGATAAAATAAATATTAGCCTATCTTTAAACAAAATATACCACATTTTGTTTTGGGGACTCAAAAGGCACCTAATAGTGTAGGAATGACCCTACTGTA
>NW_023630974.1:0-1599 GCF_014905685.2 Nematolebias whitei | reverse complement strand
CCTTTGAGCCATCCGTTTTTCATGTAAGTCTTGCTGCCACGTCAGCTCTTATTTTGTTCTTTATTTTCTATTAAAATACTTATTTTTGTAATCTGCCGAGTTGAGTCCTGTCTGCACTACTGGGTTCGTTCCTGACCACCAAATCCTGACATTACGACCCGACCATATATCAGAACCCAGCGGGCAGGATTCTCTCGGCAGCTCACCTTTTTTCTTTTTTTTCTTCCCTCCGAGCCTCCCGTGATGAGCAGATCCACAATCCGGTGCGGCGGGTTCTGGACGAGACCCGTCCGCCCTCAAGGACGTTTTGACCAGGAGGTGGAAGTCCTGTCTTCACCACTCCTGGTCCTTGAAGAAGACAGGGCTCGGCACCGGGGAACCCACCAGGCTCCTGCTTTTGAGTCCGCCTCGCCCGGCTACTCGGGATGGACGTCGGGGGAGGACGAAGAAATCGAGGATGAGTTCTGTTTTGCTCCTGTCCCCCGACCATCCCGCCGTTGCCGGGGAGGTAGGAAGCGGTCCCGAGGGCAGCCCGCGGCGACCGGGCCGGTTTCGTCGGCCGGGCAGAATAGTAGAGTTGGTTCCGGTGTTTTTGTGGGAGCTGGTCCCGCCGCCTCACCCTCCAGGTTTTCGGTGGGGGCGAGGTCCAGCGTCCCGCGGGAGCTCCGGTCCACTCCTGTTCGGTTCGGCGAGTCCGGTCCACGTGACGTTACGGGGGCGGGTTCCGTCGCCTCACCTTCCAGGTTTCTGGTGGGGGCGGAATCCGGCCTCCCACCGTCACACCGTGCCGCGGCTGTCCAACCCAGTCAGACCGTGCCTCCTGGGCATTCTCCCAGTGACTCTGTGGGGGCGTGTTCTGTCGCCCCACCTCTAAAGTTTCCGGTGGGGGCGACACCTGTCACCACACCCTCATTTAAAGACTCTTGCCCATCAGTCACGCATTCACACCATGAACTATCCCAAATAAACCACACTCTGCAAAGCCTCATTTGTGCTGCAAAAAATAACCCGGACTGTCTAGATACTGTGCTCATCCTGGCCGAAAGGTTTCTTTTATCCCAGCCCGGTTTAATCCAGCGTCCGGAATACCAGCAGCTTCTTGCTGGACTCAGAACTTTAAAAATAGACCATGATCCTGACTCAGCACCAGCATCTGAAGACCCAGTCTCTGGTTCTCCAGCTGCAGCCCCATCTCAGGTCTCTGGTTCACCAGCTGCAGCTCTGTCTCTGGTTCCTGGTTCTCCAGCTGCAGCTCCGTCTCTGGTCTCTGGCTCTCCAGCTGCAGCTCTGTCTCTGGTCTCTGGCTCTCCAGCTGCAGCTCCGTCTCTGGTCTCTGGTTCTCCAGCTGCAGCTCCGTCTCTGGTTCCTGGCTCTCCAGCTGCAGCTCCGTCTCTGGTCTCTGGTTCACCAGCTGCAGCTCCGTCTCTGGTCTCTGGTTCTCCAGCTGCAGCTTTGTCTCTGGTTCCCGCTCCGGCTCTTCTGGTCTCGCCGCCCGCTCCGGCTCTTCTGGTCTCGCCGCCCGCAGACCTCACGCCGGACTCGCCGCCCGCAGACCTCACGCCGGACTCGCCGCCCGCAGACCTCACGCCGGACTCGCCG
>NW_023630973.1:0-1599 GCF_014905685.2 Nematolebias whitei | reverse complement strand
ACTGGTTGCTTAGTCACTGTTTTTGTCGATGTTGAGACATCGTTTAATTGGTTTTTGGTATTGTTTCTGAACACCCCAAGCAAGAATGAATTTTGTGTGTAGTTAAGTTAGAGACTAAGAGGCCTTTAACCATGCCAACATGCAGTTCATTTGTTAAAATGTAATCTTTGTGGAGTCAATGTAGATTAATGCTACCTTAAGTACCATAATCTACATTGGTCTCACAACGCTTAAGCCGAACCTACTCGAACAATTCTATTCGGGGGGATAGCTAATTCTTTTTGATGAGTCTCGCCATAGACTTCCAAAACATTTATGGGGAGACTATAGCAAAGGTGTGTTTCTGATTTACTTGTCTTTTTTTGTTGTCCAAAACCCTCCAAATGTTCTCTCTTTGAAAGAGTCAGTTTTAGATGTTCGTAGTTCATCATAATTTGCTAATTTGAGTCCTACACTGTATTAAATCATTAAAAACATGGTTTTGGAGATTTGAATGAGCTAAGTTGTTGATATTTGTGACCAGACTTTATGAAAAATATAATGCATTTAATGATCAAATATGAAATATAAATGATGCCTTCTCAATAACAGGTGGTTTGCCTGTATTATTAACAATCATGTGATTTTTAATGTTCAAGTATTTTTAGCAACAAGAAAGTTTATAAATTGTCATTTATAACCGCAACCTTCATAATGAGCAAGTTTATTCTCAGTGATAAAACTCCTAAAGGTTGACACTGGAAATGTGATTTAGCTGTTAAGTAATCGTTAAATTCATCCATCCATTATCTTTTACCCGCCTATTCCATTTTTGGTTCACGGAGGTCGCCGGTGCCCATGTCCAGCAATCACTGTGCAAGGGACAGGGTACACCCTGGACGGGTCGCAAGTTCATCACAGGGTCACATAGAGACAAACGAGACAACCATTCACTCTCTCACTCACACCTAGGGACAATTTAGAGTTACCAATCAGCCTAACATGCATGTTTTTGGTCTGTGGGAGGAAACCTGAGTACCAGGAGAAAACCCACACATGAAGAACATGCAAACTCCACCCAGAAAGGCCCCCGGACCGGGATTTGAACCAGGGACCTGCTCGCTGAGAGGCAGCAGCTCTACCAGTTGCACCACTGTGCTGCCCTTCATTAAATTCAAAAGGATGATATTAAAAAAAACAATTTGTCACAGATGGTCCTTTGTTCAGAACAAAATAACTTGAAATTTAGTTTTTCTGCCTTTAAAATTGTTCTTTTTTACTATTATGTTAGTATCAATGTATATGCAGACATAATATGGTGATTGTGAGTGTAAAATTGTGTGTGCGTGCGTGCGTGCGTGCGTGTGTGTGTGTTGAAGTAACATTGTCCTTAGTGTGCATGTGTTTCAGTGGTTCCTGCTGCTGTTTAGAGCTGATTAAAGGAAGAAGCTCCTCAAGACTGAAGGCCTGATGTGGACCAGCAGGACCCAGAGCCTCTTATCAAAGAGTGGAAGAAAAGACCCTTAGACCAGTCTTGTGGGAGACCAACTCAATATGGAGGAGACCAATATCAGGTTTTTGGTCACTACAGTTCCTTTAAAGAGTGAGGAGGATAAAAAA
>NW_023630972.1:0-1599 GCF_014905685.2 Nematolebias whitei | reverse complement strand
CAGAGGACAGATTACATTTCATTTCATCACAGCTCTCAGATGCTGCAGTGATGACAACAACAAGGAAGACAGCTTCTTTACTTTCATGGACATGATTCATGTCTTTTCTCTTATTTGTGTAGTGGACTAGGCCTACGTCGAAACTAAGTCTAAGGTCAAAACTCTTGACCTTTAGAACCTTGTGGGACAGGAACTGTCATTTCATGTATTTGAATACATAAATACAGGTTCACCCATCCTGAGACTTTCTTTCTTGAAGATTCAAGTGAAAAGAACACTCTCTTTTTATTATCATTACTATCTTACAAATGTTGATAATCAAAGTGTCTTAGTTCAAACCATTTTAGATGTTGCAGTGAACTAATCAATTTTATTAACTGAGTAATTATTTTTATTCTCATGTTAAAAGCTGTTGCAGAGTTTAGGCATTTTCTGATTTCTGCCTTTGAATGAGCAAGTGTGTGCGTTTCCAAGGTTACAGTCAAACGAAAAACAAGTTGTTATGTTAAACTGTCATGTTTTAGAATCCTCTCAGACATAAATATAGATGTTTTTCCACCTGTTTCTTAAACACGCCAAAACAAAACCCTCTCGGTCTGTGAGAACATTTCTGATCTGTCTCATAACAAATTCTCGCTGTCTCTAACCTCTTACGTCACAAAAACACACCCCTTCTGGTCGATTCTGACCAATGAACAAATCCCAAAAAGTGAACCGGGAAAGAGTCTTTAAAATGTCAGTACTTCCTGGTCTACACAGAGTTCGCAGAGTTCTGAGAGTTGGAGAGTTGTCAGACTTCAAGAGTTCTGTGGGAGTTCGGTAAACTACACGAGAGCTAAAGTTCTGATGGAGTGCTGTTGGAGTTCCTGACATGACAACAAAGCTCTTCCGAGTTCCATGGGATTATAACATTTTCCACTGAGGTGAATGTGTGTCGAACAGAGCCTCGCCACTACTTCTGACGAGCTACAGCCATTCTAAGGAGACGCTGGACAGGTAGCGTTAACGGAATTCCATATCTGCTGATAAATCTTCAGAAAGGTAATGGATCAAGTTTCCTACCAAGCGTACCGAAGGAGAGCTGGGCTTCTGATGGAGAGTGTCGGTTCTGGTGAACATTCCTCCCTTCCCATTCAATCTTACTCCCTTTAACTTCTTTCATCTTTAACTTTCTATCAAGTAGAAATTCTCCCAGACATTTAGAAATGTCTGTGTAAAGTGCTTATTCACATCCGTGTGGGTAAAAGATCATAGTTGTACAGTTTTATAAATGTCTTTGGTGCAGCAACGGAAAAATCATGGCCGTATGATTTTTCCTGATTGATTGCTTATATTGTTATTTTCATAATTTGCCAAATTAATGTAAATGTTTGATGTTAAATTTGATTCTGTAAATAAATGACCGCATTCATTTTGATGGGTCAAATTTAAATGACGTCTCACGTTTGCCTTTCCTTAAATTCAATGCACGTTTTATTCAGTCCAGAAAAATGAGGAACCCGCGTTAAATGATGAATATATCCCAGCATCTGTTCATCTACATTTGGACACTTTCAGACACTTGATGTTGATTTATTTTCTCACACTTCACCTGCTTCT
>NW_023630971.1:0-1600 GCF_014905685.2 Nematolebias whitei | reverse complement strand
CTGCACAACGAGAAGAGGTGACCGGACCCTGAGGAGGATTGTGGAGAGAGGCCGATTCCAGAACTTGGGGGAGCAGCGGAAGCAGTGGACTGAGTCTTGAGTAGAAACATCCAGAGCCACCGTGCACAGGCGTGTGTAGGAAATGGGCTACAGGTGCCACATTCCCCAGGTCAAGCCACTTTTGAACAAGAGACTGCGTCAGAAGCATCTCGCCTGGGACTGCTGCTGAGTGGTCCAAAGTTATGTTCTCTGATTACAGTAAATTTTGCATTTCCTTTGGAAATCAAGGTTCCAGAGTCTGGCGGAAGAGAGGAGACACAGAATTCACATTGTTTGAGGTCCAGTGTCAAGTTTCCACAGTCACTGGGGTGCCATGTCAGCTGCTGGTGTTGGTCCACTGTGTTTAATCAAGCGCAGGGTCAATGCAGCTAGCTATCAGGAGATTTTGGAGCACTTCATGCTTCCATCTGCTGAAAAGCTTTATGGAGATGAAGATTTCATTTTTCAGCACTACCTGGCACCTGCTCACAGTGCCAAAACCACTGGTAAATGGTTTACTGACCATGGTATTACTGTGCTCAATTGGCCTGCCAACTCTCCTGACCTGAACCCCATAGAGAACCTGTGGGATATTGTGAAGAGAAAGTTGAGAGACACAAGACCCAACACTCTGGATTATCGAAGCATCCTGGGCCTCCATAACACCTCAGCAGTGCCACAGGCTGATTGCCTCCATGCCACGCTGCATTGAAGCAGTCATTCATGCAAAAGGATTCCCGACCAAATATTGAGTGCATAACTGAACATGATTATTTGAAGGTTGGTGTTTTTTGTATTAAAAACACTTGTCTTTCATTGGTGGGATGAAATATGCTAATTTTTTGGGACAGGCATTTTGGATTTTCATGAGCTGTATGCCATAATCATCAGTATTAAAACAATTAAAGACCTGAAATATTTCAGTTGGTGTGCAATGAATCTGAAATATATGAAAGTTTCATTTTTATCATTACATTATGGAAAATAATGACCTTTATCACAATATGCTCATTTTTTTAGAAGGACCTGTACATTCACTTCATATGCTGCTTTGCCACTTACTACAAATATCAATGTCAGGACTTCATTTAATTTTATTTTATAGATATACTTTAAAAAATATATTTTATACCGCTATAGTACAATTTAAGACAGTATCATACTTTTATTATTTCATTTTATGCTTATGTTTATTAAATGTTTTAATGTTAAATGGTTATTGTTGCACTGGGGTCTGAGAAAAATGTAACTTCAATCCTGTGTATGTCCTGTACATATTGCAGTTTTTGACAATAAAGTGACTTTGACTAAAAGGTCTTCAGTTGATCCAAAATGCTGCTGCCAGAGTCTTAACTGGACTTAGTAGGAGTGATCATATCTCTCCAGTTTTAGCTTCTCTCCATTGGCTCCCTGTCAAATCCAGAATAGAATTCAAAATTCTACTTCTAACCTACAAAGCTCTCAACAACCTAGCTCCATCTTATATTACAGATCTTATTGTTCCATATTTTCCTAACAGAGCACTTCGCTCTCAGACTGCAGGTTTACTTGTGTTTCCTAG
>NW_023630970.1:841-1600 GCF_014905685.2 Nematolebias whitei | reverse complement strand
CATCCATTTGTTCATCCATACATCCATACATCCATACATCCATACATCCATACATCCATTTGTTCATCCATCCATCCATACATCCATCCATCCATCCATACATACATACATCCATACATCCATTTGTTCATCCATCCATCCATCCATCCATCCATCTGTTATCTTTACTCGCTTCTTCCTTTCTGGGTCATGGGGGTCACTGGTGCCCATGTCCAGCAGTCAATGTGTGAGAGGCGAGCAGGTCTCCAGTCCATCACAGGGACACACAGAGACAAACGACCGTTCACTCTCTCACTCACACATAAGAACAATTTAGAGTTACCATCAGTCTAACATGCATGTTTTTGGTCTGTGGGAGGAAACTGGAGCACCTGGAGAAAACCCAGGCAGCACAGAGAGAACGTGCAAACTCCACCCAGGAAGTTCCCGGGCCAGGATTAAAAAAAAAAATTATTTACCCTTTATTTATACAGGTAGTCTCATTGAGCCATGAGAACTCATTTTCAAGGGAGACCTGTTTAGGGAGCAGATGATGGGGGTTAAGGGCCTTGCTCAGGGGCCCAGAGTGGGGCAAATGAGGGTGGAGGGAGGTGTGGGATTTGATCCGTCAATCAAATCTGCTATTCTGAGGGCTGAGTGATACTAGCAATAACAGCATTGTAAGAGGGGGACAGTTGAACACGGAGGCCTCCACCCCTGTTTAATGATGGACGATTTCTTTTCACAAAGATGGCCTCCTTTACTCCTCTCTCAAACCAT
>NW_023630970.1:0-831 GCF_014905685.2 Nematolebias whitei | reverse complement strand
CCTCTCTCAAACCATCGTTCCTCTCTGTCCAGGATGTGAACATCTTCATCCCTGAAAGAGTGACCGCTGGCCTGGAGATGAGTGTAGACCTCAGTCCTGGCCTGCAGATGATGATGTTGCTCTTGTGTGCTGACATGCGGCCATCAGGGTGCTAACAATCAATTGTTAGGCTGATGGTCTCCTTTATCATGTGAACAGCTATTTTTGGATGTCACCAGTAAACTGGTTGATTCACTGTGAGAAGGTGTCATTTATAAGACTGAGTTGGTTGCAGCTCCTCAGACTAAAGAAGTCTTTTGGATTAAAGACGAAAAATTTCAACAGAGAACCTCACTTAACTTTTTCAGAAAAGTGTTAAATGACTGAGGTGTTTTGGAGTGCAGGGGGTGCTCCTGAAGACCTTCTTTGACTCGGTAGTGGCATCAGCCATCTTCTATGGTGTTGTGTGTTGGAGCAGCAGCTATAATATCATCAGCTGAGAAGAAGCAGCTAGATAAGCTCATCAAGAAGACCAGCTCGGTGCTTGGACGCCCCCTCGACCCAGTGCAGGTGGTGGGAGACAGAAGGACTCCAGCTAAAATAACATCATTGCTGGACAACGTCTCCCACCCCATAAAGCTGTTGCTGAACTGGAGAGCTCGTTCAGTGACAGACTCCTGCATCCTAAATGCACAAAGGAGCGTCACCGCAGGTCCTTCCTCCCAGCAGCTGTTAGACTCTACAACCATCACTGCTCCAACAAACTCTACAAGGATTAAAAACATGCTGACCTCTGCTGAAACATACACTCTGCCTGTAATACTGGACTGTCAATAGTCTGTCCTTATCAAT
>NW_023630969.1:0-1600 GCF_014905685.2 Nematolebias whitei | reverse complement strand
ACAGGTTGGTTCAACAGGTTGGCTCAATAGGTTGGTTCAACAGGTTGCTTCAACAGGTTGGTTCAACAGGTTGGTTCAACAGGTTGGTTCAACAGGTTAGTTCAACAGGTTGGTTCAACAGGTTGGTTCAACAGGTTCGTTCAACAGGTTGGTTCAATAGGTTGGTTCAACAGGTTGGTTCAACAGGTTGACTCGACTGCACAGTGCAGTGTGAATGCAAACGCACCAGCTCAAATGTAACAAAAGGTCATGAATATTGGTCCCGAACCGAACCGAGTCTACCAGACTATCTGGTGTGAAAACAACCTAAGGTCCTCTGGCACTGGACTAGTAACAGTTCCAATAGTCAGAACTCACACTTACAGTGAGGCTTCTTTCCAGTACTATGGCCCCCGTCAGTGGAATAGTCTGCCGGAGAACCTGAGGGCCGCAGAGAATGTTGTTGTTTTTAGGAGCAGGCTCAAGACCCATCTTTTTAACTGTATTTCCTGAACTGGTTCATTTCTGTTCAGTCTATACATTTTCCATACAATTTTATTTTATTTTATTTTATGTGTGTGTTGTTTGCTTTTAGTTTGTGGGTTTATTGTTTATAATTCTGTACAGCACTTTGAGCTGCTTTTAGTATGAAGGGTGCTTTATAAATAAAATTGATTGATTGATTGATTTATCTCCAGTAGGGTTATTGGACCATCACATATCTCCTGTAGGGTATTGGCAAGGCCGGATTAACCATATGGGCAACTGGGCAACTGCCCAGGGGCCCATGATCTCTAAGGGGCCCATGATCTCTAAGGGGCCCATGATCTGTAAGGGTCCCGTGATCTGTAAGGGGCCCGTGATCTCTAAGGGGCCCATGGTCTATAAGGGGCCCATGATCTTTAAGGGCCCCGTGATCTCTAAGGGCCCATGATCTCTAAAAGGGGCCCATGATCTCTAAGGGGCCCATGGTCTCTAAGGGGCCCATGATCTCTAAGGGGCCCATGATCTCTAAAGCCCCTTATCCACAGGTCTGGTTCTTGTTGTAGCCTGTTGTGTCCGGTTCTAGTGGGACCTCTATTTTTCCGTCTCCACTTTGCCTATAGTTCCCGTTTAGTGGGCGGATTGTTCACTTCTAGTGGGCGGATTATTAATATCAACGCACCTTACCAGCTGGTGGCGGTAGTGCTACATTAAGCTCTTTTCTAAGCACCACTAACATGCATTAGAAGAAGAGCTGGAAAACAACACACAACCAAAATGGATGACCTCAATGAACTTGAAGCAGAACCAGCCGCACAGCCTGTCCTGGTCTCTGTCCCGCAAGATGGAGAGCAGGGCCGAGGTGTCAGAGATGCTCTGATGGAGTACCTCATGAGCTGTAACTTATCCTAATTCCACCCCTTAATCTGTTTTTTACCTCCCCAGCCTTCCTTAGATCCAAGTGAACGTTAAAGTGTTGATTTGAAAATAAACATGGATTAATAATTATTCTTGTTTTTTTAATGTACAGACATGCCTTATTACCAGGTTTGTGTAAAAATGGTAAAACAAACACTGCTGCTGTGCTTCTATCACATATGCTGCGTTTTTTAGTGGCTGTAGTTTTAGAAAAACTGTA
>NW_023630968.1:0-1600 GCF_014905685.2 Nematolebias whitei | reverse complement strand
AAGTCTAACGTGTCTGATTTAACGGTGTCCACCTTCATCGCACAGGGAAAGGTATTACATGCGGCTAAATTGATAGAGCAAGTGTCGGCTCATCACTGGTGGGACATATTTACAGGAATGTCATCCACGGTGCAAAAATATGTAGTACCTCCTTTGATTGTTTTGATTTCATGTATTATAATACTAACATTATGTAATCTGGGTACTTGTTTTTATATAAGGAGGGTTAAGAATAGAATTAATCAGAAAATCTATAACACTGCTCTATGATGAAAATAGTTATACAGACAACTGATACATGGTTTGGTAGGGAGAAAACCATAGTTACGCTTAAACCAAAACACTTAGCAGATGTTTTAATTTACAATTATCATGTCAGCGGAAATGTAATAAATCGAGTGTTTCAAGGATTTGAAACCCGCTTAGATTTTCTTAACTTTGTGAGTGACTTTATTCAAGACCGGGTTATGCAGTTATTTCCAGAACAATTTCAATTTCGGGGAAGTGATTTTCAGAGCTAAATGTCTAAATTGTCATTAAAGCAAGGGTGGAATGATATGATAATTATTTTTATGCTTTTATGTCAATTTATACTTAACTTATTTGTAATTAACTAGGAACTTGTGCTGCAGAAGAGATATACTCAAGAGGAATGCAGTGTTAAACCTCTGTGTGTTCTGACTGTGAAACTTGGCCCGTTTTTTCAGATACAACACCCAGAGTTTCCTGAAAAGCATGTTTTTCTCTATCAGGCTTGCATACCACAGCCTTGGTTCTGCAAAACATGTTTTTGTGAGTTATTGTTCTGGAGCACAATTATCTTGGTAAACCGGTAAACATGTTTTGCTGCTCGCACGCGATTCAGGAGTTTCAAGGTATAAAAGGTGTAACACTCAGAGAAAAGATAGAGTCTGCTGGGGTTTCCGATCGCAACGCCCAGCTGTTTTGATGTCTGCCTTTACCCGGATCGTTCAGGCTCTCCGATCTAAGTGTCACGGTGAGAAGCATTGCATCATTACTTTGTGTTTGTACTGAATGTACATTGTTTGGCTGTTATCTGTGGCAGATTAATAAATGACACTATTATTCTAGCAGAAACAGTCTCTGGCTTTTATTCATTATACCGACTCTTCTATTATCCTGCAACTTATTTAAAAGGGATTTCACAGAACATTTTCTTGGCGTCACGAACAGGATATGAAAAAGAGCTGTATAATGTTTAAAACAAAGAATAAAAAGGGTAAAGATGATGAGACTAAAGTTGAAGAGGTTGTGCCGGGGTGGGATAAGCCCCCGTTTCAGTCAATAGCATTGTGTTTGCGAGGTTCAGGGGGACGCCCCGAACCTTGGAATGATTTATTAAAAGTAGAGAATCCAGATGATGTTTTAACCGCTTTGCGGGTCATAGAGGTTAAAAAGAAAATGCAGGTGACTGGACTTCAGCACAGAATGTGGGTGTGTGCTGCTGTTTGGAAGAAACTGCAGGAAGAGAATCAGGAAACAGGAATGCAAATGTTGAGAGACAAACAAGTGCTTGAGGAAGCGCAGTCAGTTTGTTTATTGAGTAATCAGCATGTGAGGCTTCTGACTATGCAACTTG
>NW_023630967.1:0-1600 GCF_014905685.2 Nematolebias whitei | reverse complement strand
TAACGTCACTGCACCTCAAACAGGAATGCCACTGTCAAGGAAATAACAGAATGGGCTCAGGATTACTTCCAGAAAGCATTGTCAGTGAACACAATCCACCGTGCCATCCGCCGTTGCCAGCTGAAACGCTACAGGCCAAAGAGGAAGCTATTGTAAGCAAGCTCCACAAGCTCAGACGTTTGCACTGGACCAGGGGTCATTTAAAATGGAGTGTGGGGAAATGGAAGACTGTTCTGCGGTCAGATGAGTCACAATTTGAAGTTCTTTATGGAACACTGGGACGCCTCCAGTGTCATCCGGGCCAGAGAGGACAAGGATAGCCCAAGTTGTTATCAACGCTCCGTTCAGAAGCCTGCATCACTGATGTTATGGGGTTGCACAAACGCTTGAGGAATAGGCAGCTTGCATGTCTGGAAAGGCACCATTAATGCAGAGAACTATATTCAGGTTCTAGAACAACATATGCTCCCATCTAGACATCATCTCTTTCAGGGAAGACCCTGCATTTTTCAACACGATAATGCCAGACCACATTCTACAGCAATCACAACATCATGGCTACGTAGGAGAAGGATCCGGGTACTGAAATGGCCAGCCTGCAGTCCAGATCTTTCACCTATAGAGAACATTTGGTGCATCATAAAGAGGAAGGTGCGACAAAGAAGGCCCAAGACGATTGAACAGTTAGAGGCCTGTATTAGACATGAATGGGAGAGCATTCCTATTTCTAAACTTGAGAAATTGGTCTCCTCTGTCCCCAGACGTCTGTTGAGTGTTGTAAGAAGAAGGGGGGATGCCACACAGTGGTAATCGAACGCCTTCTCCAAGTCCACAAAGCACATGTAGACCGGTTGGGCAAACTCCCACGCACCCTCCAGGACCCTGCTGAGAATGTAGAACTGGTCCAGTGTTCCACGACCAGGACGAAAACCGTACTGTTCCTCCTGAATCCGAGGTTCAACTATCCGATGGACCCTCCTCTATAGAACCCCCAAATAGACCTTACCAGGGAGGTGTAAGAGCGTGATCCCCCTGTAGTTGGAACACACTCTACGGTCCCTTTTTGAACAGGGGGACCACTACCCCAGTCTGCCAATCCAGGGGAACTTCCCCCGATCTCCACACAATATTACAGAGTCGCGTAAGCCAACACAACCCTACAACATCCAGAGCCCTAAGGAACTCCGGGCAAATCTCATCCACCCCTGGGGCCCTGCCACCAAGGAGCTTTTTAACCACCTCGGTGACCTCAACACCAGAGATTGGAGGGCCTGAACCAGAGTCCCCAGGCTCCGCTTCCTCAGTGGAAGACGTGCCGGTGAGATTGAGGAGGTCTTCAAAGTATTCTGCCCAACGACCCACGACATCCCGAGTTGAGGTCAGCAGCACACCACCCCCACTATAAACAGTGTTGGTGGTGTACCGCTTTCCCCCCCGAGACGCCGGATGGTGGACCAGAATCGCCTCTTAGCCGTGCGGCAGTCATTCTCCATGGCCTCTCCGAACTCCTCCCATGCCCGAGTTTTTGCCTCAGCAACCACCCGAGTCGCATTTACATATACATATGTATATATATATATATATATATATATATATATAT
>NW_023630966.1:0-1601 GCF_014905685.2 Nematolebias whitei | reverse complement strand
AAAAAATTAGCATATTGTGATAAAGGTCATTATTTTCCATAATGTAATGATAAAAATGAAACTTTCATATATTTCAGATTCATTGCACACCAACTGAAATATTTCAGGTCTTTAATTGTTTTAATACTGATGATTATGGCATACAGCTCATGAAAACCCAAAATGCCTGTCCCAAAAAATTAGCATATCATGAAAAGGTTCTCTAAACAAGCTATTAACCTAACCATCTGAATCAACGATGTAACTCTAAACACCTGCAAAAGATTCCTGAGGCTTTTAAAAACTCCCAGCCTTGTTTATTACTCAAAACCACAATCATGGGTAAGACTGCCGACCTGACTGCTGTCCAGAAGGCCATCATTGACACCCTCAAGCAAGAGGGTAAGACACAGAAAGAAATTGCTGAACGAATAGGCTGTTCCCAGAGTGCTGTATCAAGGCACCTCAGTGGGAAGTCTGTGGGAAGGGAAAAGTGTGGCAGAAAACGCTGCACAACGAGAAGAGGTGACCGGACCCTGAGGAGGATTGTGGAGAAGGGCCGATTCCAGACCTTGGGGGACCTGCGGAAGCAGTGGACTGAGTCTGGAGTAGAAACATCCAGAGCCACCGTGCACAGGCGTGTGCAGGAAATGGGCTACAGGTGCCGCATTCCCCAGGTCAAGCCACTTTTGAACCAGAAACAGCGTCAGAAGCGCCTGACCTGGGCTACAGAGAAGCAGCACTGGACTGTTGCTCAGTGGTCCAAAGTACTTTTTTCGGATGAAAGCAAATTTTGCACGTCATTCAGAAATCAAGGTGCCAGAGTCTGGAGGAAGACTGGGGAGAAGGAAATGCCAAAATGCCAGAAGTCCAGTGTGAAGCACCCACAGTCAGTGATGGTCTGGGGTGTCATGTCAGCTGCTGGTGTTGGTCCACTGTGTTTTATCAAGGGCAGGGTCAATGCAGCTAGCTATCAGGAGATTTTGGAGCACTTCATGCTTCCATCTGCTGAAAAGCTTTATGGAGATGAAGATTTCATTTTTCAGCACGACCTGGCACCTGCTCACAGTGCCAAAACCACTGGTAAATGGTTTACTGACCATGGTATTACTGTGCTCAATTGGCCTGCCAACTCTCCTGACCTGAACCCCATAGAGAACCTGTGGGATATTGTGAAGAGAAAGTTGAGAGACGCAAGACCCAACACTCTGGATGAGCTTAAGACCGCTATCGAAGCATCCTGGGCCTCCATAACACCTCAGCAGTGCCACAGGCTGATTGCCTCCATGCCACGCCACATTGAAGCAGTCATTCATGCAAAAGGATTCCCGACCAAGTACTGAGTGCATAACTGAACATGATTATTTGAAGGTTGGCGTTTTTTGTATTAAAAACACTTGTCTTTCATTGGTGGGATGAAATATGCTAATTTTTTGGGACAGGCATTTTGGGTTTTCACGAGCTGTATGCCATAATCATCAGTATTAAAACAATTAAAGACCTGAAATATTTCAGTTGGTGTGCAATGAATCTGAAATATATGAAAGTTTCATTTTTATCATTACATTATGGAAAATAATGACCTTTATCACAATATGCTAATTTTTTGAGAAGGACCTGTA
>NW_023630965.1:0-1601 GCF_014905685.2 Nematolebias whitei | reverse complement strand
GCAGCAGACGACGTAGAAACCTGTGGCTCTGCAGCAGACGACGTAGAGACCTGTGGCTCTGCAGCAGACGACGTAGAGACCTGTAGCTCTGTAGCAGACGACGTAGAAACCTGTGGCTCTGCAGCAGACGATGTAGAGACCTGTGGCTCTGCAGCAGACGACGTAGAGACCTGTAGCTCTGCAGCAGACGGAGAAGAGACCTGTAGCTCTGCAGCAGACGGCGAAGAGACCTGTAGCTCTGCAGCAGACGGCGAAGAGACCTGTAGCTCTGAAGAGACCTGTAGCTCTGCAGCAGACGGCGAAGAGACTTGAAGCTCTGCAGCAGACGGCGAAGAGACTTGAAGCTCTGCAGCAGACGGCGAAGAGACCTGAAGCTCTGCAGCAGACGGCGAAGAAACCTGAAGCTCTGCAGCAGACGGCGAAGAGACCTGAAGCTCTGAAGAGACCTGTAGCTCTGCAGCAGACGGTGAAGACAACTTGGGTGCGGTGAAGTTGATGGGTGCTGGATGAGTAATGGTGACCCTGGGTGTGCTAAGTCTCCTAGTCTCTATTAATAAATTATTGTACTCAGGGAGCTGAACGAGACCGGGCCAAGAAAGCAAAAACTTCTCCATGTATGAAAATATAATTTCTGAGCTGTCCGGGTTATTTTTAGCAGTAGTGAATGAATCTAATAGTGACTGGTTAATGAAAGCGAGATCCTGGGGTGAATATGTGACTGATGGGCCTGTGTCTTTAAGTGAGGGTGTAGAGTCATGTGTCGCCCCCACCGAAAACCAGAGAGGTGGGGCGGCGGAACACGCCCCCACCGAGTCACTTGTAGCAGGCCCCATAGGTACAGACTGGCCGGGTTGGACAGCCGCGGCGCGATGTGACGGCGAGAGGCCGGACTCCGCCCCCACCAAGAACCTGGAGGGTGAGGCCACGGAATCCGCCCCTGTAACATCAACCGGACCGGACCCGCCGAACCGAGCAGAAGTGGACCGGAGCTCCCGCGGGACGTCGGACCTCGCCCCCACCGAAAACCTGAGAGGTGAGGCGACGGATCCGGCTCCCACAGAAACACCAGAACCAACTCTACAATTCCGCTCAGCCGACGAAACCGGCCCGGTCGCCGCGGGCTGCCCTCGGGACCGCTTCCTACCTCCCCGGCGACGACGGGTGCGTCGAGGGACCGGAACAAAACCGAAGTCCTCTTCGAACTCTTCATCCTCCCCCGACGTCCATCCCGAGTAGCCGGGCGAAGCGGACTCCAAAACTGCGGTGCGGTGGCCTCCCCGGTACCGAGCTCTGTCCTCCTCGAGGACCAGGAGTGGAGAGGACAGGATTTCCACCTCCTGGTCATAACATCCGTGTGGGCGGACGGGTCTAGTCCAAAACCCGCCGCACCGGATTGTGGATTTACTCATCACTGGAGGCTCGGAGGGAAGAAAAAAGAAAAAAGGTGAGCTGCCGAGAGAGCCCTGCCCGCTGGGTTCTAATGTATGGTCGCGTCGTAATGTCAGCGTTTGGTGGACAGGAACGAACCCAGTAGTGCAGACAGGACTCAACTCGGCAGATTACAAAACCAAATACTTTAATGATGAACAAAAAGTAACAAA
>NW_023630964.1:0-1601 GCF_014905685.2 Nematolebias whitei | reverse complement strand
CAGTCTGTCTAACACATAGACCAGTGAACTGTCAGTCTGTCCAACATGTAGACCAGTTGACTGTCAGTCTGTCCAACACGTAGATCAGTGGACTGTCAGTCCGTCCAACATGTAGACCAGTGGACTGTCAGTCTGTCCAACACGAAGACCAGTAGAGTGTCAGACTGTCCAACATGTAGACCAGTGGACTGTCAGTCTGTCCAACATGTAGACCAGTTGACTGTCAGTCTGTCCAACACGTAGACCAGTGGACTGTCAGTCTGTCTAACACATAGACCAGTGAACTGTCAGTCTGTCCAACATATAGACCAGTGGACTGTCAGTCTGTCCAACATGGATCTGATGTTTGGCTCCATGATTTCAGTCTGATGTGTCATTCAGATATTTTTCTGTTCCAGCTGCTGGAGGACAACATGGTCACTTTTGTGAAGAACGAGCTGAAGAAGATCCAGAAGGTTCTGAGTCCAGATTACCCAGAATGCTTCGACAGTCAGAGGGAGGATGAGGAGGTGTTGGAGGGTGAAGATGAAGAGCAGAGGAGGAGCAGAGAGGCATTGATGAAGATCACAGTTTACTTCCTGAGGAGGATGAAGCAGGAGGAGCTGGCTGACCGTCTGCAGAGCAGTAAGAAGATTTCTATAAACATTTAACTTGATGGATAATTAAACCAAATTGTTAAAAAATCCGGATGTTAAACAAGAGCTACTGAAGTACTCATTGCCTAAAAGATTATATCTCAATAATAATAACCCTATTTCCTTATTCAAAGATTCCACAGCCCTTTGTCAACGTAACCTTAAAAGTTGTGTGAAGAAGAGGTTCCAGTGTGTGTTTGAGGGGATTGCTAAAGCAGGAAACCCAACCCTTCTGAATGAGATCTACACAGAGCTCTACATCACAGAGGGAGGGACTGGAGAGGTCAATGATGAACATGAGGTCAGACAGATTGAAACAGCATCCAGGAAACCACACACACCAGAAACAACCATCAGACAAGAAGACATCTTTAAACTCCCACCTGGAAGACATGAACCAGTCAGAACAGTGATGACAAAGGGAGTGGCTGGCATTGGGAAAACAGTCTTAACACAGAAGTTCACTCTGGACTGGGCTGAAGACAAAGCCAACCAGGACATCCACTTCATGTTTCCATTCACTTTCAGAGAGCTGAACGTGCTGAAAGAGAAGAAGTTCAGCTTGGTGGAACTTGTTCATCACTTCTTTACTGAAACCAAAGAAATGTGCAGCTTTGAAGACTTCCAGCTTGTGTTCATCTTTGATGGTCTGGATGAGTGTCGACTTCCTCTGGACTTCCGCAACAATCAGATCCTGACTGATGTTACAGAGTCCACCTCAGTGGATGTGCTGCTGACAAACCTCATCAGGGGGAAACTGCTTCCCTCTGCTCGCCTCTGGATAACCACACGACCTGCAGCAGCCAATCAGATCCCTGCTGAGTGTGTTGGCATGGTGACAGAGGTCAGAGGCTTCACTGACCCACAGAAGGAGGAGTACTTCAGGAAGAGGTTCAGAGATGAGGAGCAGGCCAGCAGCATCATCTCCCACATCAAGACATCACGAAGCCTCCACATCATGTGCCA
>NW_023630963.1:1141-1601 GCF_014905685.2 Nematolebias whitei | reverse complement strand
TTTGTGTCCTCACAAAGTTTGGCCAGTTTGTTTTTCAAAGTACCATTTTCTCGTTCAACAGCGCCCCCGCTCTGTGGGTGGTAGGCACAGTGTTTTGTTAGGTCAAAACGTAGGGTCGTGGATACTTCATTCACGATCTCATTTGTGAAGTGGGACCCATTGTCACTTGAAATTTTCTGGGGGATTCCCCATCGTGGAATGATCTCTGTCAGTAAAATCTTTGCTACTGTGTTTGCTGTCGCATGTTTTGTGGGGAAAACTTCAACCTATTTGGAAAACATATCGACAACAACCAAGCAGTATTTTTTGTTCTGAACAGGTGTTAATTCAATGAAATCAATCATTAGATCTTGAAAAGGAGCAGTCACTGTCTTGTGTGCACCTGGTGCTGTGGTTTTTATCGTTTTTGAAACATTGTGAGTGGCACATATCAGACATGAGTCACAGTACTGTTCAGCAA
>NW_023630963.1:0-1131 GCF_014905685.2 Nematolebias whitei | reverse complement strand
TTCACAGTAAACCAGTGTGTGTCCATTTCTCTTAACATTCCCCCCTTGGACACATGGTCACCACCACGTGTCAAAACAGCAAAGGAATGAAAGAAATGTCGAGGTAGGCAGGGGTTGTTGTTTGGACCTAGCCAGATACCATCAGTGAACGTGCTTCCAAGGCGTTTCCATTCTGCTCGCTCAGAAGGTGTTGAGAGTTTTTGCATGTCTGTGATGGTGAATGAGTCAGGTGAGGCTGTGGTCTGAGATGGTGAGCAGACCATAAGAGGAAGTGGGTGGATACTTTCAGGAGGTGTGGTAGTAGCAGACTTAGCTGCGATGTCAGCAGCTGCGTTGCCCCTAGAGACATAGTCAGTGTTTCGGGTATGGGCTGCACATTTTACTACAGCAATGTGTTTGGGAAGTGTGATTGCTTGTAGAAGGGTAGCAACAAGTTTGTGGTTCAAGTTGGGCTGTCCATCTGAACGAAGAAAGTGACGGTGTTTCCACAAAGCTCCAAAGTCATGTACAACACCAAAAGCATAGCGAGAGTCAGTGAAGATGTTGACAGATTTGTTTTCAGAGAGTTGACAAGCTCTGGTCAAGGCTATGAGTTCACAGGCCTGAGCTGAACAAGGAGGCAATGAACGAGCCTCAATGGTGGAAGAGGAAGTTACAACTGCATAACCGCTGTGAATAGAGCCAGTGTTAGGATCACGTGAAGATGAGCCATCTACAAAGAGTTCCCAGTCTGGGTGTTCAAGAGGTTCTTGTTGTAGGTCAGGTCTAGGTGTGCAAAGCACTTCAAGTTCAGCTAAACAGTCATGTGGTGTACCTTCGATAGGTGAAGGTAAGAGTGTAGCTGGATTTAAAACGTTGCAACGTTGGATGGTGATATTTGGCATGTCAAAGAGAGTGGTGTGGTACCTTAACCAACGCGCTGTAGACAAGTGAGCAGTTATTTGCTCGTTTAGAATGTGAGTGACAGCGTGTGGTACAAGCAAGGTCAAATCAGAGTACCCCACAATGTCTCTACTGGCCAATACAGATTTTTCTGCTGCAGCGACAGCATGCAAACAAAGTGGAAGTCCTACAGCAACTGGATCAAGTTTTGATGAGAAGTAGGCCACCGGTTTCATGCGGTCACCATGC
>NW_023630962.1:0-1602 GCF_014905685.2 Nematolebias whitei | reverse complement strand
ATGGACCGACGGGCGCTCCATCCGGGCTCCCTGGTTCCTGCCTCGTCTCGGATTTGGTTGCCTCTGATAAGACATTTTCCAAAATTCTCTGTCAAAAACTTGTGCTACACTAAAACGTTACTTCTCTGTGAAGAGGTTCAAGTGATATGAGCTCAAGACAAGAGCACTTGTATATATAGACAATGTTGGATGATGTCACGATGACATCACATGGCATCATCATGTGACAGGATGGCGGCCTTTGATCCATGTGTCTGTGTGACATCATGATGATGTCACACAGACGCATGGATCAAAGGCCGCCATCCTGTCACATGATGATGTCACGATGACATCACATGGCATCATCATGTGACAGGATAGCGGCCTTTGATCCATGTGTCTATGTGACATCATGATGATGTCACACAGACACATGGCTCTTTGTTCTGTTGACTCCTCCTCCTGTGTGTTCCGTTTTTTGTTTGTTTATTTTTAAAATTACAATCTGTCTGTTTTTGTTTATTTTTAAAATTATAACCTGTCTTTTACTAAAATAACTTTCAAAAAATAGACTACAAACAACAACAATATAAACACAAATAACAAAGAATAATACTTTGGATAAAACTGTTTCCAAGATGTAGTTTTAAGTAATTAGACTTGATTAAGCAATAAGGATTAATCAAGGAATAACTTTCCTGAATGTGAGGCGGGTCTTATTACTCTGGGTTCATGAGACACGCCTCCGTTCAGGAAATCCATTCCGTAGTTTGAAGCCAACCTTCAGAGCAGCTGGCAGGAAATCACATGTGGACGTTTCAACAGACACAGACATGCATCATGGATCGGAAATCTCTGCAGGTTGGATTAGAGAAATCCGATACGTAAACGATGCTGGTATTGGAGGCCGATACCGGGTCGGATCGGCCCCATCCATACTTCCTACCCAACCCTGGGCTGCAATGGGCAACCCCATAATTATGGTACTGGGGCAGTGGCCTACCACATGCAAACATACATGGACTTGAACTGACTGCGATGGCTGGGAATCGAACCCAGGTCAACTGCTTAGAAGGCAGCTATGTTCACCACTACACCACCATCGCTAAAAAAGCTGTGGCCATATATGTGTATATATATAAATATATGTATATGGACAGTAACTGCACCACAGAAACCCAAACAATCAGGCCAGGGTTTTTATTGTTTATGTTATGTTTATGACATCAGCATCTGTAACAACTCTTAATAAAACCAGGATGAGTTACAACATTTAATTTCCCTTTGGGATTATTGAACTGAAACATTCCTGCTATGACTTTTAGTATTTTTTGCAATTTGTACGTTCTGCAATATTTATCTTTTCCGTCCATGTTTGTCAATAATAAACACAACAAAGACGAAAGTTACTGAATCGCTCTTAGTCTGGTCCCTCACTTTGTCCGCACCAGCAGGACTTCTGTGATCATTGGGACACGCAAACACCTCCACCACGATAAGGTGGCGATTCACCGGGGTGAGGAGGGGGGGGGGTATGTGTGTGTCTGTGTGTGTGTGTGTGTGTGTCTGTGTGTGACCAGTGAATAAATTTGTTTAAGTTATGGTAAATGGACTGCAGCG
>NW_023630961.1:0-1602 GCF_014905685.2 Nematolebias whitei | reverse complement strand
TGTGCACGCATGAACACATCAACATTGAAACAGATCAGCAGCAACATGATGTGGTTTTTCACAGTGATTATTCTGGTTAGAGATTCATGAGTCTAACAGCCTCAGGGTAGAAGCTGTTCCTCAGTCTAGTGGTTCTACACTTAATGCTCCTTAACCTCCTTCCTGAGGGGAGTGGGGCAAAAAGTGTGTGTGCTGGGTGGGTGGGGTCCTTCATGATGCAGGTGGCCCTCTTCCTGTATCTGGAGGTGTAGATGTCTGTGATGGTGGGGAGACTGACTCCAACATCTTCTGTGCAGCTTTCACCACTCTCTGCAAAGCTTTTCTTTCTGCAGCTGTGCAGCCTCCATGCCACACATTGATGCTCGAGCACAGGATGCTCTCCACTGCACACCTGTAGAAGGAGGTGAGGACTGAGCTTCCAGACCAGCTCGCCTCAGCCGTCTGAGGAAGTAGAGTCTCTGATGAGCTTTCTTGATCAGGCTGGTGGTGTTGTTGCTCCAGCTGAGGTTGTCATTCATGTGTACACCCAAGTACTTGTAGCTGGAGACCACTTCCACCGCAGATCCTCTTATGTTCAGGGGGGTGTAGGTGTTTTTGTTCCTTCTGAAGTCCACAATCATCTCCTTTGTCTTCTTCACATTGATGTGAAGGTTATTCTCTCTGCACCAGCTCTCCAGGTGTTCCACCTCTTGCCTGTAGCTGGACTCATCATTGTTTGTGATGCATCCCACCACCGCTGTATCATCTGCAAACTTAACAATGTGACAGCCTGGATGGGTAGCTGCACAATCATATGTGAGCAGAGTAAACAGAAGGGGGCTCAACACACATCCCTGAGGAGAGCCAGTGCTGAGGGTTATGGTGGAGGAGGAGAGGTTGTGGATCCTCACTAACTGTGGTCTGTTTGTTAAAAAGTCTAGTACCCAGTTGCAGATGGAGGGGCTTAGTCCTAGTGTGGATAGTTTGTCCATCAGGGTTTGGGGGATCATGGTGTTGAAGGCGGATGTGAAGTCCACAAAGAGCATACGGACGTAAGAGTTTTTCTGCTCCAGGTGGTTGAGTGCAGTGTGGACCACAGAGGAGATTGCATCCTCTGTTGATCGGTTCTCACGGTATGCATACTGATGAGGGTCCTCGTTGATGTTGATGGTTGTTTTGATGTGAGTCATGACCAGTTTTTCGAAGCATTTAGCGACTATCGGGGTGAGGGCCACTGGCCGATAGTCATTCAGACCAGTCACTGTAGAGCTTTTTGGGACTGGGATGATGGTGGCAGTCTTCAGGCAGGTGGGAACTGTCTCCAGGGTAAGTGAGGTGTTAAAGATGTCTGCCAGCACCTCACAGAGCTGATCAGCACATTCCTTCAACACTTTTCCGGGGATGTTGTCTGGGCCAGTTGCTTTGTGCGGATTAATCCTCCTGAAGGTACTCCTTACTTCTGCTGAGGTCACGCTGAGATGCTCTTCATCCGGTGGTGAGGTGAGTCTGGTGCTGGGTGGTCTGTTCGGGTCTTCAAAGCGTGCATAGAACTTGTTGAGGGCATCAGGCAGAGATGGGTCTTTGGGACATTGTTCACTCCTTCCTTTATAATCTGTTATGCAC
>NW_023630960.1:491-1602 GCF_014905685.2 Nematolebias whitei | reverse complement strand
GCAGCTTAGTGCGGGCAGTTGTTGACCAGGGGGTTGATCATCAACATGTATTCATGTTAGGAGGATGCTCGAGTGCAGCGCTACGTCTGTAGCATGTTCTCTCAGCAGTAACTGTGACGTGTCAGACGCTGCAGGTGGAAGAGACGTGGTGTGTTCAGGTGCATTAAAGTTGAAATGTCTTTAAACCCCCACACCTTATTGTCCTCAAGCTTCATGAGAAACATCATTTAGATGAGTCGTGTTGAACACAAGTAAAAATGTCTAGTGGTGATGTTTTTATTTCTCTATAAACACAAATAGTGCAGATCTGACACTCTGTATTAAAGTGTATTAAAGTTAAAATGTCTCTAAAATCCACAGCTGAATTTACTCAAACTTGGTGAGAAACATGTTTTAAATGTGTTAAAGATGAAATGTTGCTTTTTTTGTACATTAGTGCACATTTCTTTTGCGCACACGCGCACACACCTACACACATCGTTGTGTCCCCCCCCCCATCACGGATGCTTCTGACGCCCTTGATGTGAACTCGTTTTACAGAGAAATCTATGAGATGAGCCGTGAAGACGGTCGGAGCCATCACTACTATAGAGCATTAATAGATTTGTTATTTTGGTTATGACGGGTGTACAATAATTTTATGTCTCTAGTAGATAATCCTACATTTCTCACTTGGAAACACTGTAGCGCGTGCACAACCAAACAGCGTGAGCGCTGACTTTTTAAAGTGGAGGCTGCTGGACCGAAGTTTAATATTGAACAACTTTACTAGAAATTACAACCATACCTGTTAGAGAACAAACATGTGGTTGGTGGAGGTCTGACGTGAAGCTCCTGCTCCTACACAGAAAAATAGAGACACAGTCACGAGACTAGATTATCCAAGCACGCGACGACACGTGGCTGCTAACAGCTACACATGCTAACAGCTACACATGCTAACAGCTACACATACTAACAGCTACAGATGTTAACAGCTACAGATGCTAACAGCTACAGATGCTAACAGCTACAGATGTTAACAGCTACAGATGCTAACAGCTACAGATACTAACAGCTACAGACGCTAACAGCTACAGATGTTAACAGCTACAGATGTTAACAGCTACAA
>NW_023630960.1:0-391 GCF_014905685.2 Nematolebias whitei | reverse complement strand
TCTATGAGATGAGCCGTGAAGACGGTCGGAGCCATCACTACTAGAGAGCATTAATAGATTTGTTATTTTGGTTATGACGGGTGTAGATAATTTTATGTCTCTAGTAAAATAATCCTACATTTCTCACTTGGAAACAATGTAGCTCGTGCAAAACCAAACCGCGTGAGCGCTGACTTTTTGAAGTGGAGGCTGCTGGACCGAAGTTTAATATTGAACAACTTTACTAGAAATTACAACCATACCTGTTAGAGAACAAACATGTGGTTGGTGGAGGTCTGACGTGAAGCTCCTGCTCCTACACAGAAAAATAGAGACACAGTCACGAGACTAGATTATCCAAGCACATGACGACACGTGGCTGCTAACAGCTACACATGCTAACAGCTACACA
>NW_023630959.1:806-1602 GCF_014905685.2 Nematolebias whitei | reverse complement strand
CTACACTCTCAGCAGGGTCCTGGAGGGTGTGTGGGAGTTTGCCAAACAGGTCTACATGTGCTTTGTGGATTTGGAGAAGGCGTTCGACCGCGTCCCTCGAGGAGCCCTGTGGGGGGTACTCTGGGAGTATGGGGTACCGGGCCCTTTGATACGGGCTGTTAGGTCCCTGTATGACCGGTGTCAGAGCCTGGTCCGCATCGCCGGCAGTAAGTCGGGCTTGTTCCCGGTGAGAGTTGGACTCCGCCAAGGTTGCCCTTTGTCACCGATTCTGTTCATAACTTTTATGGACAGAATTTCTAGGCGCAGCCAAGGTGTTGAGGGGATCCATTTTGGTGGCCTTAGGATTGCGTCTCTGCTTTTTGCAGATGTGGTCCTATTGGCTTCATGAGATCATGATCTACAGCTTTTGCTGGAGCGGTTCGCAGCCGAGTGCGACACGGCTGGGATGAATATCAGTTCCTCCAAATCCGAGGCTATGGTCTTGAGTCGGAAAAGGGTAGAGTGCCCTCTCCGGGTCAGGGAGGAAGTCCTGCCCCTCATCTATGGTCATGAGCTTTGGGTTGTGACCGAAAGAACGAGATCTCGGATACAAGCGGCCGAAATGAGTTTTCTCCGCAGGGTGTCTGGGCTCTCCCTTAGAGATAGGATGAGAAGCTTGATCATCCGGGAGGGACTTAGAGTAGAGACGCTGCTTCTCCACGTCGCGAGGAGCCAGTTGAGGTGGCTCGGGCATCTGTTTAGGATGCCTTCTGGACGCCTCCCTGGTGAGGTGTTCCAGACACATCCCACCGGGAGG
>NW_023630959.1:0-796 GCF_014905685.2 Nematolebias whitei | reverse complement strand
CTACACTCTCAGCAGGGTCCTGGAGGGTGTGTGGGAGTTTGCCAAACAGGTCTACATGTGCTTTGTGGATTTGGAGAAGGCGTTCGACCGCGTCCCTCGAGGAGCCCTGTGGGGGGTACTCTGGGAGTATGGGGTACCGGGCCCTTTGATACGGGCTGTTAGGTCCCTGTATGACCGGTGTCAGAGCCTGGTCCGCATCGCCGGCAGTAAGTCGGGCTTGTTCCCGGTGAGAGTTGGACTCCGCCAAGGTTGCCCTTTGTCACCGATTCTGTTCATAACTTTTATGGACAGAATTTCTAGGCGCAGCCAAGGTGTTGAGGGGATCCATTTTGGTGGCCTTAGGATTGCGTCTCTGCTTTTTGCAGATGTGGTCCTATTGGCTTCATGAGATCATGATCTACAGCTTTTGCTGGAGCGGTTCGCAGCCGAGTGCGACACGGCTGGGATGAATATCAGTTCCTCCAAATCCGAGGCTATGGTCTTGAGTCGGAAAAGGGTAGAGTGCCCTCTCCGGGTCAGGGAGGAAGTCCTGCCCCTCATCTATGGTCATGAGCTTTGGGTTGTGACCGAAAGAACGAGATCTCGGATACAAGCGGCCGAAATGAGTTTTCTCCGCAGGGTGTCTGGGCTCTCCCTTAGAGATAGGATGAGAAGCTTGATCATCCGGGAGGGACTTAGAGTAGAGACGCTGCTTCTCCACGTCGCGAGGAGCCAGTTGAGGTGGCTCGGGCATCTGTTTAGGATGCCTTCTGGACGCCTCCCTGGTGAGGTGTTCCAGACACATCCCACCGGGAGG
>NW_023630958.1:0-1602 GCF_014905685.2 Nematolebias whitei | reverse complement strand
GGTGTGGAGTTTGAAGCTGGAGCTGAAAATCGTTTTGGTTGTTGGTCCCCATATTGAGGCCCTGACTGCCTTGGTGGTCTTTCCCTGTACTGTGTCCCTTGCTGTCTCGGGAACTGTTCTCTGTATTGTGGCTGTTGAGGGGCCTTTTGCGTCGGCTTTGGCGGTTTTTGGCTTTGCCTGCTCTCACTTTTCTTCTTTTCTTCCCAGAACAGCTGTTCTAGGTCATATGATTTCACTGCCTAGTCTATTTGGGCGTCATTAGTTTCATGAGGCATTCTGGCAAAGGTGAGCTCTCCCCTTCTTCCCTTGGATACGATCCTTAAGGCTTTAACATACCTTTTAGGGGGAATTACTTGTTTAAGTTGATACAAAACTGGGGTAAGGCGTTGGCCTTGATCCATGCGCATCCTCGCCCACTGAATGTGAGAGTCTTTGTCGTCCATGTCTTCTAGGACTAGTTTTTCATACTGGCTTTGAGCCGATTCCCCTTTACTCATTGGGTTTGTGGTGACATTACCTAGCCACAACTTTTTTTGCTGCATCACACTCAGTGGAGCTAACTACCATGGGCCACACATCTTTGATGTATTCTTCGGTGGTCTCCTGGGGTTGTTTTTCTCTCACTAAGGTTTTCAGCTTTTTGTACTCACGATAACTGTCAGTTTCTGGGCCTGGGGCTTGGTTTTGTCTAGCCTGCCTGGGCTCATGGGTTGATTCAGGCACTTGATATGGTGGGCTTGTCTCGGCCGGGTATGTATCATCTTCCTCATCGGCCGATATTTCATCTCGCAATTTCTTCTCTGTTTCTTGGGCATACTTGTAGGCCGTCTTTTTCATTCTTCTTAGCATCACATCATGTACAATTCCTAGGTACGCGGTCCTAAACTTACTAGTTAAGGGTTTGTGGGCTGCTAATGTGGGGTATGAGGGCATCATTAAAATGTTGGCCCACTCTCCCAATGTAGCTTTAACAGTCAGTTCCACTGTCTCTTCTGACCTGTCTGCCCATACTGGTGGAATGTCATAGTGATTTTGGCCAGCTTCAGGGATGTAAGTTCGACGCCCATCACTCGCCTGTACCGGGCCCCAACTCAAGTCCCTGGCTAACCTTTCGGATGCTCTATGTACGTCCAGTATTTCCACTCCCTTCTTTTGTCCTTTTCTTTGTCCTATTCTTAATGGTTTAACTGGACCGTCGTACTGGCCTGCTATTGATTCTAGACTGGCACTACCATCATTATCGGTGTCTTCCTGACTCGGGTCTGCATCTGGTTCTCCCTGAGAGCTCTCGTCGTCATCCTCCTCACTCTCTATGTTTAAGGGTTGTATTTTTGTTAATGTTTCTCTCTTTGGCTGTCCTTCTCGTGAGTCTGCTCCGCTTCTGCGTCGTCTTGTGGTTGAACTTGTCAGGTCATTTTCTGAGGGTGAGGTCAGGGACATTTTCGACCCCGAGGACTGATCCTTAACGGGTCTTCACTTTTCTTGGCTCCCGGTGATGATCCTGGTGTCGATGATTTTTCTATGTCTTCTCTCCCTAACTTTAGGGGTTCTTTGATTGGTTTTTCTTCTTGTTTTGTCATTGCGGCCACAACCCTGGATTTC
>NW_023630957.1:0-1602 GCF_014905685.2 Nematolebias whitei | reverse complement strand
TTTGCTCCTGTATAGCTTCTATTTAAAATTAAATAGAGAGATATTTTATTTAGGTGGTAAATTAAACAGAGAATCTCTTTTTCCTGATAAATTTACTCTTATTTAGTGATTTTGCAATTAAACGTGTATTATCCTTCAAGCAAAATGAGTAAACTGTTCAACTCTGTGAATATTTGTAACTGTATCTGTTTTAAAAAGTTAATGTTTATTTTTGTACCTTATTTTTAAAGGATTAACAGTGAAATAAACTTTTTGGTGAATGCTTATTTGCATAAATACCTATTACTTTTTAAAATGTAAGATAACAGTGTTTTATTCAGCTTTGAGGAAGTTTGTTAACTCAGAATTTGCCTTACAGAAAAATAAAAAGACGTTTAATTTCACTCTTTACCTAAAAACGAAGTGAAATCTGTGATCTCACGTCTCGCCAGGAGATGTCAGTATTTCCTCAACAATTATAACTCCGTCACTTTTTGTGTTGTCCACTAGGGGTGCTATGACTTCCTGTGGCGTTCGGTTGACATCCTGTTGTTAGCCGCTTAGCTTGAAGTTAGCTTCGGCTAAACTCGGTCAAAATCAACATTTCTGAACGGATTTTTTACACAAACGTGGCAAAAGTTTTTGCAATCAGACTTTATAGCTTGAACATGAGTGTTTGGGACAATATTTCAGGTTCCTTTAGTGATTTTAGGCATAGTTTTAAGCTCCGGTCGTTAGCTTGTTAGCTTAAAATTAGCATCGCTAGCTTTGTTTAAAAACATCGTTTTTTGACGAATTTTAAACTGTAACGTGGCAGGATTTCAGCAAACAGGCTTCGAAGCACTTGACCAGCGTGTCAAAACCACATTAAAAGAGCTTTTTAGCTTTAAAAAGCAGATTTTATTTCCCTATGAAAATGAATTTCATATCCGGGTCACGTGACTGAAAATCACCAATGGCAGCAGCGTAGGGTGAGAGGAAGTGACGTAGCCACGTCAGTCAAACCTTCAACCAATGAAAGCGCTCCACAACAGTGAATTCAACCAATCAGGAAGCGTTTTCTCTACCTAGCAAGTTAGATTAGCTTAAAATAGTTCGTCACTTTTTCGTCTTTTAAAACATTAATATGCACTTTTTCTGCTAAAAATTGTAACGAAACAACTTCTAACTGTGTTCTGAGATGGCACTCAGCTTTTAAAACGTTTATCCATCTATTCAAAATACTCGTTCCAACTGAGCAGAACCGAACCACAGCCGGGTCTTAGCAGAACCTCGTACCTTAAACAGAATAACGTCTTCCACAGCTCATTAGCTCTTAGTTACACATAACAGACGTACAATTTCAGCTTACACAAGACTTATGACACAATTTCAGCTTTTAAAACATTGCCAGCCCAACGCTTAAACATGCAGCGTTTAGTTGCAGAGTGCAGCTCCAAGCGCGCAGCTCAGCCGCTGCGTAAACTTTACAGCTCATCAGCTGTTACTCTTTCACCATGCCAACACGTAAAATCAATTTACACACGGATTAAACAGTCATTCATGAAATTCGTACGGGCCACCAGTTTCTAGTGAGTCACGTGAGGTACGTGTCACTTGTTGTATGACACAATATATGAATTA
>NW_023630956.1:0-1602 GCF_014905685.2 Nematolebias whitei | reverse complement strand
TACTCCAGCAACATAAGGGATGACAATGTTTTTACGTCTGCTGTTCTCCTTTTTCTGTTTATTGGTGTGTTTTGTAGATTTCCTCGCTGACTTGACAAAAGCCCAGTTAGGATATCCACATGTTAGAAGAGCTTCTTGAACGTGTTTCAGTTCCTTTTCCTTCCCTTCTGTCCTTGTGGGGACGCATTCGGCCCGATGTTGTAAAGTTCTGATGACAGAGAGTTTGTGTTCCAGTGGATGGTGGGAGTCAAACAGAAGATACTGGTCTGTGTGGGTTGGTTTCCTGTACACTTCAATGTTGAGGCTGTCCTCTCTCTCCATCTGAACCAAACAGTCCAAAAAAGGCAAGTTGTTGTCATTTGCATCCTCTCTGGTGAACTTGATGTTGTTATCGACCGAGTTAATGTGTCTGGTGAACGCTTCTATTTCCTTGGCTTGGATTTTGACCCAGGTGTCATCCACATAACGGAACCAATGGCTTGGCTTAGTTCCCTCATAGGAGTGTAGGGCTCTCTGTTCCACTTCCTCCATGTAGAGATTGGCAACAATGGGTGACACTGGAGATCCTATGGCACAGCCGTGCTTCTGTCTGTAAAAACTGTCATTGAACTTGAAATAAGTGGTGGAGAGGCAGAGGTCCAACAGGGTGCAGATCTGGTCCGGGGTGAAGTTGGTCCTGTTGATTAAGTCCTTGTCTTGTAGAAGTTGTTTTCTGACGGTTTCTACTGCTTCAGAGATGGGTATGCATGTGAAAAGAGAAGTCACATCATACGATACAAGGGTTTCTCCTGGGGTTAGTTTCAAGTGTTGAACTTTGTTAGCAAAATCAATGGAGTTCTTTATGTGATGAGGTGTGTTTCCAACAAGAGGAGCTAAAATATCAGCCAGATGTTTAGCAATATTGTATGTCACTGAGTTCATGCTGCTGACGATGGGTTTGAGTGGTGTTCCTTCTTTGTGTATTTTTGGGAGTCCATAAAGACAGGGAGTGGCTTCCCCTGGGTACAATCTATAATACAAAGATTGATTGATTGTTTTCTCCTTTTCAAGTTTTTGCAGGTAATCTGTGACTTTCTTTTTGTAGGCACTGGTTGGGTCCCTCTTCAGGGTCTCGTAGGTGTTACGGTCGCTCAGTAGTGTAGTTATTTTTTCCCGGTAATCAGAAGTGTTGAGGACTACTGTGCATCTTCCTTTATCAGCTGGTAAAATGGTGATGTTTTGGTCCTGGCTGAGTGATGTTACAGCTTTCCTTTCCTGTGGTGTGAGGTTTGAAGGAGGCGGTTTGGCACTGGAGATGGTTGCTGATATTTCCATTCTGAGCTGTTCTGCCTCTCCTTCCGTCAAGTTGTTGTTCCTAATCGCGGATTCAGTGGCCGTGATTAGTTCCACAACAGGTATTTCTTGAGGGGAGATGGCAAAATTTAGTCCTTTTGCCAGCACGTCTTTCTCAGGTTGTGTCAATGTCCTGTTAGACAAATTTCTAACCCACTGAGCGTCTGTGAATTAGAGGAACAAAGACCTACTGTTTTAGGTGTGAACTGCCAATATACATATATGTGTGTGTGTGTCTTATGTGTGTGTGTGTCTTATCTCACTCAGCCT
>NW_023630955.1:0-1602 GCF_014905685.2 Nematolebias whitei | reverse complement strand
TAACATGCATGTTTTTGGTCTGTGGGAGGAAACCGGAGTACCCGGAGAAAACCCACGCATGCACGGAGAGAACATGCAAACTCCACCCAGAAGGCCCCTGGACCGGGGTTTGAACCAGGGACCTGCTCGCTGAGAGGCAGCAGCTCTACCAGTTGCGCCACCGTGCTGCCTATATATATATATATATGTATATGTATATACATATATATATATATATATATATATATATATATATATGTATGTATATGTACATGTATGTATGTATGTATGTAAAACATGCAGCCGGATGAGATGAAATGAAAACGTTATTTTTTTTCACTGCCAAGGACAACACTCTATCTGAGGCAGATCTTACATTTCTCATCATGCTGACAATACTTCCCCACAGCAAAGCATGGTGGTAGCAGCATCATGATGTGGGGAGGTTTGTCAGCAGAGACTCTTGGACAGAGGCCTTCTCTCCAGCAGGACAATGACCATTAATGTTGCTCTGTAGCAACAGGTCACTGGTTTAAGTAGAACCAGGTAAATGTCCTGAACTGCTTTAGTTTGCTAGAATTACTAAGGTTATATAATTTTAATAGCTGCAAAAGTGGGGTGTTGCATAGTTGTGCACTCTGTAGTATTTTATTTAGATTCATTTTTTGTAATTAAAAAGATAATATGTCTCAGTGTGTAGGGAAATGGTATCTGAAGAACAATGGGGTGAATAATTCTGCAACCCACTGATAAAGACAAGTTCATTTAAATCTTGTATCAAAATGTTTTGCAATGATTGATAAATCCAGTTTCTTTAAAACTCTTTTTTTCAGTATTCTATTGAGCATCTAGGGAATCAGTCTTTTGATTTGTCACAAGAAAGGACACAATCTGTATGAACACAAGTACATCTTCCTAACATCCTTCATGTCGTATTATGAAATCTTGTTTCATCTCCTACAAATAGCAGATTTTTCTCTAATGTGAAAGCTTAAACACAATAAAAGAAATTCAGGCTCAACCCATTGTTTTAGTTGCCTTTCTTCAAGACAAATAGACCTAATCTCCTGAAAATAAATGTCTGGAGCAAGTATTTTGGGGCAGAAACCCCTGGTGCAGCAACATTCAGAGAGTGAATTACAATTGTTTTCACTTTTCTGCAGCCATGTTGCAAAAGCTGTCAGTAGCACAGATAATCATGTCTTTCCAAGTATAAAGATGCGTGTGAGCCCGACTTGTTTACAATTTATGTGTAATTTGTAATTGGGTTGGGCAATATTTAATAATTAAAAAAAAAAAAAACTTTCCACGTGGTTTAGACAAAAAACGTGTAATTTTTAAGACCTTAATACAGATTGAACTGAAAATCTTCATCCGGCATCCAATATTCTTAACTGAAAAGAACAATTTTAAATACGTTGATGAAAACCTGCATTTTATTGATGAAACAGATGGTAGTCTAACTTAAACATCTTGGTTATTTTTTCATACTTTCAGCTAACAAAAAATTTGTCACAAGAAATAGTTTACAGAATGTCTGTCTCATATTCCTGAAGAGACATTGTTTATCAAGCATGCTAACTGTGCTGTACCTAGAAGAAGCCTGAACGTCTTCCATATTTT
>NW_023630954.1:0-1602 GCF_014905685.2 Nematolebias whitei | reverse complement strand
TATATATATATATATATATATATATAATATATATAGAGAGAGAGAGATGGATAGATAGATAGATAGATAGATAGATAGGATCGATCGATCAGTGGTTAAAAATACTATTTTTAAAATTATACCTTGTTATAAACTGAACAATGCACACATCCTGAAAGGGGAAAAACAAGAATGATGAATAACACCAATATCAAGTCATGTAGGTAACTTTTCACTTTCTGCAGAACTTTAAAACAATAATGAAGAGATTCAACATTTTATTTTGTGTTGTCTTTCACCAGACTGTGAATGTGCAAGAAGATGAGGTGAAGGAGGCTAAACCAGAACCAGAATTGGAAATTATACCTGCTGCTCTTGAGCCTGCACCCACCCCAGAGTCCCAGGCTGACTTGGATTTACAGACTTACAAACAAGACCAAGAAGCTGCAGTGTCTCCCACGCCAGAAACCACATTGGACCATAGGTCAACAGAGCCTTTACCCCAAGCAGAGACTTCTAATGATGACCCTGCTGAAAATCTCAGCCTGGATTTAAACTCATTGACACCCCCAGATGAAGCTGAAAATGTACCTACCTCACAGAGCGCTGGTCCAGCCCACACACGGTATGTTCAGATTCTCTTAATCATTTCAGAGATCTGGCTCTTAGTCATTACATGTTGGTGGTAACCGCAGATTAGACTTGTTTAGTAATTTAAAATAGATTAGATTGCCTAAATAAAAGTATAGCCTATTTTACATTGATAAAGACAATTTCAGTCATGTCCAGACTTAACTATGATAAAAAAAAAGAAACTTTTTCTTTGCTGCCACCGTCATATCAAAAGTTTGACATTGTCTTTGTTATTTTCTTTGGTAATTTACTTGCATTTCCTTTAAAGATGAAAATGCTGATGATAAAAGATAATCTTGAAGTTCACATTCAGGACCACTTTTCAAGGAACTGGAGGCTAGCATACATAAAACTGTTCTGTGCATAGAAAATGTCTTGTAATGGAATTTTTCATAGGAGTTTATGAACGTTGTGGAGACTTATCAGTGTGGACACTGAACTTTGACCAAGACATGGCAAGATATTCTCTGACTGCACTTGAAAGAATATACATATCCCTCCGCATCATTTGTACTGAACATCAGAACATTTTAGTCAGTCTGTTCCAAAAAGTTAACACAACTAGAGTACACACTTCTTATCCAGCCCACTGCTTGCATCTGTGACATCATGGAGGAGCAAAGAGGGCAATGGCTCACAGCCGACAAACACAACTAGATTTGTGTCACAAATTATTAGACATTTTTACAATAAATCAATAGAATTGATCACTAATGTTGATTTTCATTCAACATTCATGGAACACAGCGAGATGACCTATAAGGAAATTATATTGTTCATATATAATTGACCTAAACTAGATCTGAAGGCAGTAAATTACACACAACTCAGAAATTGCACACAAAGGGTATTGCATAACAGTATTGGAAAGACATTTATTATTTCTGTTATGTAGTCGACACTTGGAAAATGTTGAAACGTCTCTATTGATATTGGTTAACGGTCTCCTCAGTAGGTAAGTTTTGTTTATTGAAAACTTAAAAATAGTCA
>NW_023630953.1:0-1603 GCF_014905685.2 Nematolebias whitei | reverse complement strand
CTTCTGTGCAGCCTTCACCACTCTCTGCAAAGCTTTTCTTTCTGCAGCTGTGCAGCCTCCATGCCACACGTTGATGCTGGAGCACAGGATGCTCTCCACTGCACACCTGTAGAAGGAGGTGAGGACTGAGCTTCCCAGACCAGCTCGCCTCAGCCGTCTGAGGAAGTAGAGTCTCTGATGAGCTTTCTTGATCAGGCTGGTGGTGTTGTTGCTCCAGCTGAGGTTGTCATTCATGTGTACACCCAAGTACTTGTAGCTGGAGACCACTTCCACCGCAGATCCTCTTATGTTCAGGGGGGGTGTAGGTGTTTTTGTTCCTTCTGAAGTCCACAATCATCTCCTTTGTCTTCTTCACATTGATGTGAAGGTTATTCTCTCTGCACCAGCTCTCCAGGTGTTCCACCTCTTGCCTGTAGCTGGACTCATCATTGTTTGTGATGCATCCCACCACCGCTGTATCATCTGCAAACTTTACAATGTGACAGCCTGGATGGGTAGCTGCACAATCATATGTGAGCAGAGTAAACAGAAGGGGGCTCAACACACATCCCTGAGGAGAGCCAGTGCTGAGGGTTATGGTGGAGGAGGAGAGGTTGTGGATCCTCACTAACTGTGGTCTGTTTGTTAAAAAGTCTAGTACCCAGTTGCAGATGGAGGGGCTTAGTCCTAGTGTGGATAGTTTGTCCATCAGGGTTTGGGGGATCATGGTGTTGAAGGCGGATGTGAAGTCCACAAAGAGCATACGGACGTAAGAGTTTTTCTGCTCCAGGTGGTTGAGTGCAGTGTGGACCACAGAGGAGATTGCATCCTCTGTTGATCGGTTCTCACGGTATGCGTACTGATGAGGGTCCTCGTTGATGTTGATGGTTGTTTTGATGTGAGTCATGACCAGTTTTTCGAAGCATTTAGCGACTATCGGGGTGAGGGCCACTGGCCGATAGTCATTCAGACCAGTCACTGTAGAGCTTTTTGGGACTGGGATGATGGTGGCAGTCTTCAGGCAGGTGGGAACTGTCTCCAGGGTAAGTGAGGTGTTAAAGATGTCTGCCAGCACCTCACAGAGCTGATCAGCACATTCCTTCAACACTTTTCCGGGGATGTTGTCTGGGCCAGTTGCTTTGTGCGGATTAATCCTCCTGAAGGTACTCCTTACTTCTGCTGAGGTCACGCTGAGATGCTCTTCATCCGGTGGTGAGGTGAGTCTGGTGCTGGGTGGTCTGTTCGGGTCTTCAAAGCGTGCATAGAACTTGTTGAGGGCATCAGGCAGAGATGGGTCTTTGGGGCATTGTTCACTCCTTCCTTTATAATCTGTTATGCACTTAATGCCCCTCCACATGCTCCGAGGGTCTTGTGAGATGAATTGACCCTCGATCCTCTTTGCATATGCGGCCTTGGCCCTCTTAATACCAGCAACCAGCTCTTTTCTTGTCCTACTCAGCTCCTCTGAGTTTCCAGACCTGAAGGCAGTGTTCCTGGCTTCCAGCAGGGTACGCACCTCTGCATTCAGCCAAGGTTTTCTGTTTGGGTAGCTTTTAACATTTCTGATAGTGGAGACGGTGTCAGTACATGTACTAATGTAACCCAGAACTGAGGATGTGTATTG
>NW_023630952.1:0-1603 GCF_014905685.2 Nematolebias whitei | reverse complement strand
AGTCCAGATGACATGATTCAACCTTTTTTGTTGTTATATACCTGGATGACTGAGAAAACAAACTTTGTGTTTTTGAAACCATTAGTGAAAAGGCCAGACTTCAGGGGTATCTGAGGCAGGCTTGAAACACAAGAGTCAGGGTGGCTTCTGGGTAATACCAGATGGCTAGGCCTCAGACTGACGAAGCCTCTTGGATGAGGGGCGAAACGTTTCTTTTTAACAAAAAAAACGAAGTCCAGATGACATGATTCAACCTTTTTTGTTCTTCCATACACTGTTATCATAAATGTCACCTACAGTAGTGAGTGTTGTGATGAAGTAAAAAGGACAATCCATCAAAAGTCAGCATCAATGCAGATTTTTCAGAAACCAGATATCAGTCCACTGGTAGACTTAAATTCAAAGTGAGGTATTGGTAGTGGATGAGGAAGAAAGGCATGCACCACTCAAGATATCGTTATAACAGCGTTGCTAACTTATAACATAACGAAGTCTGAAGCTCCTTTTTTGTTTAAATAGGTATTTTTAGACAAACTCATAATGACTGTTACCAAGAAGTTGTGGGAGGTGTCAGGGCACAATCAAAAGACTCTCCATGATCTCTTTCCTTGTCCCACCTCCATCAACTATAAGCTTCACATTCACCTGCCTAATTGCCCACTTGTCGGCATCCTAATTAGCTTGGCACACTGGTTTTTATCAGAGAGCACTGCAATAAAGAACACATGACTACCTCTGTAAATTTAAGATGTGGCAAAAAAGCAGAAGGACAGAGACAAAAAAAAAAGGACTTGTTCTACTATGGGAGTCCAAAATGACGGTTTAGTAAATGAAAATGAAATACTTGTGGCATTTTGAGCCACCTCACATGCTGGAGAGCACCTAATGATGCGCTTTAAAGCAGAGATTTATTAAGGACTTTGTAGAAGGTTATTAGCTATGCCTTTGATTTATTCATTGGAGAACTGATGCAGCACAATAAATATGGAAATAACTCCTGGCCTTTTCAAACTACAGCTCTGGGGAGGAAAAAATGGATCTAAAGCTGTTATTATCTTGTTAGGAGATGTGCTCATGATAGCTAGTTAGAGGTCTCTGTCTATAGAGGTTTAATCACTGATGGCACAGGACCAAATATATTTACTCTGGTCTACTTTGTACAGACAAGTACTCAAGGAAAATCTGTAAAATTCAGTATTTAAAATATCTTTCCACGTTGGTTAAAAATGAGATAAAAAAAAAAAAAGAGTTCCAAGTTTCAAGTCATGAAAATCACTTGCATTTCCCTTAAAGTCTTCTCACTGGAATGCAGAAAAAAACTTAAGACAATGCCTAAATTTATCTAATACATTGTTATGATTTGTAGTTCTTAAAAGTAATTACACATTTCATTACATTAAATGAGAATGTAAATAATTTACTTGTTCCTTTGGATTTTTTTTTTTTTTGGCTCCACAGTGAGTGAACTCTCACCAGAGATTTGTCCATTGTTTTATGCCAGATGCCTTTTCTGACTGAACCTGGGCTCAAACCTGCAGTCTGAGCATTATAAAACCATCCATCCATCCATCCATCCATCCATCCATCCATCCATCCATCCATC
>NW_023630951.1:1280-1603 GCF_014905685.2 Nematolebias whitei | reverse complement strand
CGGCGATGACGGCGAGGAGGCCGCGTCCGGCGGCGATGACGGCGAGGAGGCCGCGTCCGGCGGCGATGACGGCGAGGAGGCCGCGTCCGGCGGCGCAGACGGCCGCGTCCGGCGGCGTAGACGACTTGGGGCTCTGGAGAACTGCAGCGTGCGACGAACATGGAGGCGACCCCTCTGGAAATGCGGAGAGCGCCGACCCCTCTGAGACTTGGAGAGCGTCGACCCCTCTGGAGACTTGGAGAGCGTCGACCCCTCTGGAGACTTGGAGAGCGTCGACGCCTCTGGAGACTTGGAGAGCGTCGACCCCTCTGGAGACTTGGAGA
>NW_023630951.1:766-1180 GCF_014905685.2 Nematolebias whitei | reverse complement strand
CTGCAGCGGACGACGAGGGGACCTGAGAGGTGGCTGCAGGTGACGAGGGGAACTGAGGGTTGGCTGCTGCTGATGACGGAGAAACCTGGAGCTCTGCAGCAGACGACGGAGAGACCTGGAGCTCTGTAGCAGACGACGAAGAGACCTGGAGCTCTGTAGCAGACGACGGAGAGACCTGGAGCTCTGTAGTAGACGACGGAGAGACCTGAAGGTCTGCAGCAGACGACGAAGAGGCCTGAAGGTCTGCAGCAGACGATGGAGAGGCCGGTGGTTCTTCTGCTGCGGCGGCGGCAGGAACTGTCCCCTCTGCTGCGGCGGCGGCGGCAGGAACTGTCCCCTCTGCGGCGGCGGCAGGAACTGTCCCCTCTGCGGCGGCGGCAGGAACTGTCCCCTCTGCGGCGGCGGCAGGAACTG
>NW_023630951.1:0-666 GCF_014905685.2 Nematolebias whitei | reverse complement strand
GCCTGGAGCTCTGCAGCAGACGACGGAGAGACCTGGAGCTCTGTAGCAGACGACGGAGAGGCCTGGAGCTCTGCAGCAGACGGCGTGGGAGCCTGGAGAGCTGCAGCGGAGGCAGGAACCGACTCCTCTGCGGCGGCGGCAGGAACTGCGGTGGACGTAGCGATGTCAGCGGACGTGGAACCCTCGGTGGACGTAGCGATGTCTGTGGACGTAGAACCCTCGGTGGACGTAGCGATGTCTGCGAACGTGGGACCCTCGGTGGACGTAGCGATGACCTCAGCGAACGGAGCAGGGGCGAGACACTCAGCAGATGGGTCAACCTCGGGGGCTGCGTGCAGCGTGGAACCCATCTCGGGAGCGGCGTGCAGTGTGGACTGTGGATCTACAGAGACAGGGTCTTCAGATGCTGGTGCTGAGTCAGGATCATGGTCTATTTTTTAAAGTTTTGAGCCCAGCAAGAAGCTGCTGATACTCCGGACGCTGGATTAAACCGGGCTGGGATAAAAGAAACTTTTCGGCCAGGATGAGCACAGTATCTAGACAGTCCGAGTTATTTTTCGCAGAACAAATGAGGCTTTGCAGAGTGTGGTTGATTTGGGATAGTTCATGGGGTGAATACGTGACTGATGGGCCAGTGTCTTTAAGTGAGGGTGTGGAGTCAGGTGT
>NW_023630950.1:0-1603 GCF_014905685.2 Nematolebias whitei | reverse complement strand
GAATCTGTTTTTTTCCCCAAATCAATATTAAAGTCACCACATAAAAACATTGTTTTATTACAGCTCTTATCTAATAGTTCAATAATTTTATCTGTGAATGACTCAATATTCGATCCAGGTGGTCGGTATACACAACTTATTATGATATTTCTATCATTTTTATTTAAAATTTCTATTGTTATCATCTCAATTGAGTTCTCATCAGTTGTTGACATTTCCCTGTTTAATTTACATTTTATTGCACTATTGACGACTAAAGCCACACCACCACCTCTTTTATTATTTCTATTTATATTATATAATTCGTACCCATCAATTTGGGCATTAATAATATTTTCGTCATTTAACCACGTCTCAGACAATGCAATTATTGTAAATGTTCTATTTACTTGTTTTAAATAATCTGTTATCTTGGAAATATTTGCATTTATACTCCTACAATTGAAATGAATTATAGAAAAACCAGGCTTTGTCAAACTGATATCATTAAATTGTTTTTCACTATAATAATCACAATCCTCTATTTTCGGATAAAAACCTGGATCAATCAAATCAACAACGTTATATATTTTCGGTTCTAAGTCAGCATAAGCTGTCATAGTTAAAACATCCGTTCACCAGACTAATGTGTTAACAATTATGTATTAAATATAATTTTGATGATTTGAAAGTTGCCATTTCATTGGATTATTTGAATTTTTCCAAGTCCTTTATTTCCTTTATTATTTTAGGTTGTGATTCTTCTTGTACTTTTATCCAAACGTGTCCATTTCTTGTCCATGTCGATATTATACTTTTTAGTTTTTGTAACAACCTCGCCTCCCGTGCAATAGTTGCATTCTTTTTTGTTACATGTTCATTTATATATACTTTTGTACCCTTTAGTTTTTTTGCCTGCATCATCACATTATTTCTGAGTTTCCTACTGACGAATCTGACAACTATTGTTGGTTTGATTTTATCCTGTCCAGGCAAGGTGTAACAAATTGACACATCCTCACTTTCAATATTAAAGTCTTTGTCCTGCAGAAATGACACAACTTGGTCTTCCAATGTTTGTAATTCTTGCTGTGAAGCGTCTTCTGTTGTTGCAGAACCCCTCACAGCTTTTGCAAAGGACTTTGGTTTTACTGTAAAACCAGTTATAATCAGATTCTCTTGTCTCGCATTTCTTTCCATGTCGTCAACTCTTTTTTCAAGTTCAATTATTGTATTGTCCTTTTCGCTTATTTGAAGTTTAAGTTGTTTTACTTCCTCAAACAATCCAATTAATAGTTCTTGTTTTGATGTCAGCTTGGCCAGTTCCATACTCATAAAATTCAAAGACTTTTTAATGTCCTCCATGTCTTCTACACTTAGTTCGTCCAAATGTTCTTTCTTTCCACGTTTGGATTTACTTGACATATTTAAGTGTACTCACGACCTGGAGATGTATACACAGCCAAGCAAAGCCGACGCCCGATCCCAAGTCACAGCTGCCCTCTGGTGGTAGCCAGCGGCCACTGCACCCGAATCCAACGTCAGATGGAAAACAGACCAAAAGGCCCCAGGAGCCCGCAGAAACCTCCACCGAAGACCAGCCTCCAGCTGCACACAGACCCAA
>NW_023630949.1:0-1603 GCF_014905685.2 Nematolebias whitei | reverse complement strand
ACCAGTGAATAAAAAGTTTTTTGGTAAATGCCTTTCTGCATAAATACCTTAATCACTTTTTAAATGCAAGATAACAGTAAAATTCAGCTTGAGGCACGTTTATTAACTCAAAAATTCGTCTTACAGAAAAGAAACACGTTTAATTTCACTCAAAATAACCTAAAAACGAAGTGAAACTGTGATATCAAGTCTCCACAGGAGGTGGCAGCATAACCTTATTTCATTTTAACCCAGACACTGTTAGTGATGTCCAGTAGGAGTCGCTATGACTTCCTGTGGCATCCCGTGACATCCGGTCATTAGCTGTTAGCTTAAAATTAGCATTGGCTAGCGTGGTCCAAAAACACCATTTAGTGACGGATTTCAAACTCAATCGTGGCAAAATTTCAGCGATTAGGCTTCAAAGAAACGGAGCAGCGGATCAGAATCAACTTTAAAGCGTTTTTCAACTTTAAAAAGCAGATTGAAATTCCCTAAGAAGACGAGCTTCATTTCCGGGTCACGTGACTGAATCTACCAATGACAGAGCAACAACGGGGGTGCGTTCTTATATCGCTGACTCAGAGGAAGTGACGCAGGCACGTCACTCACTTCTCAGCGTATCACAGCGTCCCAACTCAGCTGTTTTCAACCAATCACGGATCGTTTGTCCAGCTAGCGTGTTAGCATTAGCCTGAACAAGTCCGTCAATTTTTCGTCTTTTAAACTGTCAAAATGTACCATTTTCTGTTAAAAATGTAACAAATCAAGCTCTGAGCTGCACGGAGTCGGCACCCCGGCATTAAAAACGTCTTTCCAACCATTTAAAACAAACCGTTCGAACTTTTCAGAAACCGAACCGGACCAGAACAGCGTCTGGAACACGGTTTAACAGAATAAAGCGTTTCCACAGCTCAGCAAATTTGTCACACAAAACAGACGTACAATTTCAGCTTTCAACAGACATGTTGACTCACAATTTCAGCCTCCAAAACACCACCAGCTGCTAACATTTCTGTAAGCTTTCTCTGAGCATCGCAGCTCAACACGCTGCGTTTTCTCCAAGAGTCGCAGCTCAGCTCGCTGCGTTTCACAGCAGCTGATTCTCTGCACTTTTTCACAGCAGAATCTGCACTTTTCTGTCATGAATCACGTCCTTGTATTTAGATCTTTATCACTCTGTTCACTAGCTCTGGTTTCTCAGTTCTGTTCTGCTCTTTTCATTCTCACTCCTTATCTCCTTCTACCTGGTTCTCATGTGTGTGTGTATGTGGAGAACCAGTCTGTCCACTCTGCATGTTGGTGAAGGCTGACTGCACTAATTGTCTGCACTGCAGCCAGCTGGCCTGATTATCTCTGACTGGCTGCACCTGTTCTCTCCACCCTTTATAAACAGCAACCTGTCAACTCTTCGGTGCCCGATAGTTGAACACTCTTAGTAGTTAGTAGATATCTCGCGTTCATGCCTGTAGTCCTTGTTGCCCTCTCTTGTCCCTGTTCAAGTCCTCGCTCCTTGTCTTGCCCTCCACGCTACCTGTCCCTCTTTCTGGTTGTCCTCCCCTTCTTGTTTGGCCTGATCTCTTGGTTCCTTGACCCTCTGCCTGCCTCGACCACGTCTCTTTGG
>NW_023630948.1:0-1604 GCF_014905685.2 Nematolebias whitei | reverse complement strand
GTTCTACACTTAATGCTCCTTAACCTCCTTCCTGAGGGGAGTGGGGCAAAAAGTGTGTGTGCTGGGTGGGTGGGGTCCTTCATGATGCAGGTGGCCCTCTTCCTGCATCTGGAGGTGTAGATGTCTGTGATGGTGGGGAGACTGATTCCAACAGATTTCTGTGCAGCCTTCACCACTCTCTGCAAAGCTTTTCTTTCTGCAGCTGTGCAGCCTCCATGCCACACATTGATGCTCGAGCACAGGATGCTCTCCACTGCACACCTGTAGAAGGAGGTGAGGACTGAGCTTCCCAGACCAGCTCGCCTCAGCCGTCTGAGGAAGTAGAGTCTCTGATGAGCTTTCTTGATCAGGCTGGTGGTGTTGTTGCTCCAGCTGAGGTTGTCATTCATGTGTACACCCAAGTACTTGTAGCTGGAGACCACTTCCACCGCAGATCCTCTTATGTTCAGGGGGGTGTAGGTGTTTTTGTTCCTTCTGAAGTCCACAATCATCTCCTTTGTCTTCTTCACATTGATGTGAAGGTTATTCTCTCTGCACCAGCTCTCCAGGTGTTCCACCTCTTGCCTGTAGCTGGACTCATCATTGTTTGTGATGCATCCCACCACCGCTGTATCATCTGCAAACTTTACAATGTGACAGCCTGGATGGGTAGCTGCACAATCATACGTGAGCAGAGTAAACAGGAGGGGGCTCAACACACATCCCTGAGGAGAGCCAGTGCTGAGGGTTATGGTGGAGGAGGAGAGGTTGTGGATCCTCACTAACTGTGGTCTGTTTGTTAAAAAGTCTAGTACCCAGTTGCAAATGGAGGGGCTTAGTCCTAGTGTGGATAGTTTGTCCATCAGGGTTTGGGGGATCATGGTGTTGAAGGCGGATGTGAAGTCCACAAAGAGCATACAGACGTAAGAGTTTTTCTGCTCCAGGTGGTTGAGCGCAGTGTGGACCACAGAGGAGATTGCATCCTCTGTTGATCGGTTCTCACGGTATGCGTACTGATCTTCAGGCAGGTGGGAACTGTCTCCAGGGTAAGTGAGGTGTTAAAGATGTCTGCCAGCACCTCACAGAGCTGATCAGCACATTCCTTCAACACTTTTCCGGGGATGTTGTCTGGGCCAGTTGCTTTGTGCGGATTAATCCTCCTGAAGGTGGAATGGAAACAAGATTTGTGATAATCTTGTTTTTCATTTATTTATTTTACATTTTTGCATACTAGTAATATTGTACTATTTAGACTTTAATTAAATTAGATCACTTAGATGATTATGGCTATGACCTCTCTTAGGGATTTTAAACAATTGTTAACTTCAATGCAAAATTCAATGCAGACGTTCCTGTTTTTAGTATTTTACCCCGTTGCATAATGTAGCTTGTTTTTATTTTGGTTTAAATGGCCTGATCGAGAAAGCTCATCAGAGACTCTGCTTCCTCAGGCGGCTGAGATGAGCTGGTCTGGAAGCTCAGTCCTCACCTCCTTCTACAGGTGTGCAGTGGAGAGCATCCTGTGCTCCAGCATCAACGTGTGGCATGGAGGCTGCACAGCTGCAGAAAGAAAAGCTTTGCAGAGAGTGGTGAAGGCTGCACAGAAGATGTTGGAGTCAGTCTCC
>NW_023630947.1:0-1604 GCF_014905685.2 Nematolebias whitei | reverse complement strand
ATTACTGTAGAACTATTTTAAGTCAACCTATGTTGAAACATTTACTTCAAGTAAACCTTGAATAAAATCTTTAAAGAAGTTATGCAACTTCACAGACTTTAGCAAATGTACATAACCTAGTAACATGAACAGCGAGTGTTAGGTTGCATAAGTGAAATGTAATTTGTACAATGTAAGTGGCATCAACTGGAAAGCATGATGCAGTAATTGTGTGTAAGGAACTTACAATGATTCATGAGTCATGGTTCCACTGGGGTTTGAACCCAGGACCTTCTGCGTGTTAAGCAGACGTGATACCCGCTACACCATAGAACCATGCAAAAATCAAAAGCAGTTCATGTCAATGTGGTTTTTCATGTGCGGAAATGTTTTGCAGTGGTCACTATTTCCTGATTTAATCTCATCTACTTATGTATCCAAAAGAAGCTATTTGCCTGTTGTGTACTGTTGATTTTTATTTGTTGTATACTATCTCTCGAACAGGTTCAAGGATTTTTCAAAAACCAAAATCCGCAGCATCAACAAATTAGGAACTCACAATTTTATTATGTTTTGTAGAAAGATTTGAGTAATGTTTTTTTTAATAAACAAGTCAAATTTAAGCAGGAACAGGTGTACTACTTTCTTGGTAGTATGGTATGAGTTTCAATGAAAAGGAACTGCTGGTAAAATCTAAATGTTTTATTGAAACAATATAATTGTTTTGACAAGTTTTGGTTCCACTGGGACTTGAACCCAGGTCCTTCTGCGTGTGAAGCAGACGTGATGCCCGCTACACCATGGAACCTTACAACAATTGCCATCTGTTTACTTAATGTGACTTCTCATGTCTCTGAAAGTCGTGATCACAGTTTCCTCAATTTTAGTCAATCGTCCAGTTGTGTGTTTCCTAAGGAAAAAGGTATGCCAGCTGCGTACTGTTGCGTTTCACTTTGTGCGATGTACCTCTTGTACAATTTCAAAGATTGTTCTACAACTTAAACCCATAACATCAACAATTTTACTATCTCACAATTGTGTTGTGTAGAAGACTTGGACTAGCTGTGTACAAAAGCTGGGACAGTCTTGAGAAAGATAAGGTTGTACAACTTTCCTGTCAGTATGGCCAGAGGACAAGGAAAAGGAACTGCTCGTCAACACTGCTTTCTGGAACAAACAATAGGTCTTGACTGACCTCTGGAAAACATTGGTACTGGTTGGCTACATTTGGGGTTGTACCCAGGACCTGCATGTGAAGAAGATGTGGTGACTGCTGCACTTTGGAATCAATAAAGGTCAATCAGAGGTAAATTATCAAACTTACCTTGTTCCTGTCTTCTTTTTGACTTCCTCCGTTTTGACTTTGGTAATGGACCCATATTCGGAAGTCCAAAGATACTTCATTGGTTATCTTCATTTTCATGCTTACAATGGAGCTTTCAAAGCAAGTTAGTTTGGAATTCCTTTCAGCATAATGAAGCTCCTAATGTCAATACAAGTGAAAGTCAGGGTTTGAAAATTACTGTAGAACTATTTTAAGTCAACCTATGTTGAAACATTTACTTCAAGTAAACCTTGAATAAAATCTTTAAAGAAGTTATGCAACTTCACAGACTTTAGCAAAT
>NW_023630946.1:0-1604 GCF_014905685.2 Nematolebias whitei | reverse complement strand
TCAGAGAGGAGCTGGTTTGATCCTGCATGTAGAGCTGAGAGGCCGAGGTCATCATGAACTGTCTGTGTACCGCGATAGCTAATAAGCGTGAATTATAAAAACTATTCTCGCGACCAAGCTTCAATGATGCATCTGTGTAAGCCTGTGAAAGTCTACCCTCGCAATTAAAAAGCAGTTAAATATCTTCTTGTGTCCTCACAGTGTGGCTTCTTTGAGTAATTAAGATGAAAAGAGGAGATTTTTATCCAACACATTTAGCTAGCATTTTTCTTCTTTTTAAAGCGACTGTTCAGTAATAAGTAAAGGTGGTACACCAACAGTTCATGCTCATTAATCCAGGTTCAAATCCAACAATGTTCAGTTCATCTGGAAGGTTTCTTTTTTTGCTGAGATGTTTCATCCTTCATCCAAAGAACTTCTTCAGCCCGTGGAGCCATAAACAAACTTGAGTCCCACAAATATCACACTCCCATAGTGGGGAAAAAAAACAGTTTGCTGGTGATGATGGTTCCTGGGGCCCGCCCTCTCCCCCGTCAACTCCTCCAAGGCATCCATAGTTGTTCCAAACACCAACAGTTCATGCTCAATAATCCAGGTACAAATTCAACAACCTTCAGTCAGGTCATCTGGACGGTTTCTTTTTTTTTTGCTGAGACGTTTCGTTGAAGGACTTCTTCAATCCAAGGAGCCATGAACAAACTGGAGATGATATGATCATACAGTATAATCAACTTTTAAGAAGATATTTAACATGATTAGCTTTCTAATAATGGTCAGTCAGGTCATCTGGACGGTTTCTTTTTTTGCTGAGACAATTCGTCCTTCATCCGAAGGACTTCTTCAGTCAGAGAAGCCACAAACAAACTGGAGATGATATGATCATACAGTATAATCAACTTTTAAGAAGACATTTAACATCCATCCATTATCTTTACCCGCTCCTTCCATTTTGGGTCACGGGGATCGCCAGTGCCCATGTCCAGCAATCACTGTGCGAGGGGCGGAGTACACCCTGGACAGGTCGCAAGTCCATCACAGGGACACATAGAGACAAACGAGACAAACAACCATTCACTCTCTCACTCACACCTAGGGACAATTTAGTTATCAATTAGCCTAACATGCATGTTGAAAAACCCACGCATGCACGGAGAGAAGATGTAAACTCCACCCAGAAAGGCCCCCGGACTGGGATTTGAACCAGGGACCTGCGCGCTGAGAAGCAGCAGCTCTTCCAGTTGCACCACCGTGCTGCCTGACATGATTAGCTTTTTAATAATGGTCAATCAGGTCATCTGGACAGTTTCTTTTTTGTGGAAAGATGTTTCGTCCTCTATCCGGAGGACTTCATCAGTCTGAGGAGTCCCAAGTAAACTGTTTTTCCCAACAGGCAGTACACTCCTTTAGTGGACCAACCAGTTTGCTGGTGCTAAGATGGTTTCTGGGGTCTGTCCTGTCCCCTGTTGACTCCTCCCAGGCAGGCAGCCACAGCCAAAGTGGTTCAGGACATCAAAGTTCATGCTCACTAATCCAGGTAAAGAAATCCAGTAATGGTCAGTCAGGTTATCTGGACAGTTTCTTTCCGTTTCCATTAGTTGGTGCTA
>NW_023630945.1:0-1604 GCF_014905685.2 Nematolebias whitei | reverse complement strand
CATTCTTTCAGATTTGAACAAGTTAATTTTAGAAAAGCATTTGTTGCATTGGTGGACTAACAGAACACAAGGTGGGCGATGCCAACATCAAAACCAATATGGGGGAGTGGTGGTGCAGAGGTTAGAAGATGGGCTTGTGATCGGAAAGTCGCAGGTTCACCTCCCAGTACCGTCAACATCAAAATGTGGGTGGAAAAGGTGAAACACCCACACCTCCTTCCACCCTCATTCGCCCCACTCTGGGCCCCTGAGCAAGGCCCTTAACCCCCACAATCTGCTGCCTAAACAGGTCTCTCTTGAAAATGAGTTCTCGTAGCTCAATGAGACTACCTGTGTAAATAAAGGGTAAATGAAAAAAAAAAAAGAAAAAATCATTCAAATACAAATTCTACACATTACAACAACAAATAAAAATGCTGTTTTGCTTGGGTCAAAAACAGATTCCTCTTCGTTTACTCACATTTAGATACATTTAGGGATTATATCACCAAAATTAGGGCAGCACGGTGGTGCAACTGGTAGAGCTGCTGCCTCTCAGTGAGCAGGTCCTTGGTTCAAACCCCGGTCCGGGGGCCCTTCTGGGTGGAGTTTGCATGTTCTCTCCGTGCATGCGTGGGTTTTCTCAGAGTACTCCAGTTTCCTCCCACAGACCAAAAACATGCATGTTAGGCTGATTGGTAACTCTAAATTGTCCCTAGGTGTGAGTAAGAGAGTGAATGGTTGTTTGTCTCTATGTGGCCCTGTGATGGACTTGCGACCCGTCCAGGGTGTACCCTGCCCCTTGCACAGTGATTGCTGGACATGGGCACCAGCGACCCCCGTGACCCAAAATGGAACAAACGGTTAAAGATAATGGATGGATGGATGGATCACCAAAATTATCCAGACTGGCCTTTTAATCCATGAAACTAATGGGAAAGCTAATGGATGCATGCACTGTCACATGGATGGCTTCATATGTGACAGAGTGGTCCTTTTAACAGAATCCCAGAATAAGGTTTTGCTTTCTTTGAACTGTGACTTTTGTAGAATGAACATATGCTGATATATATTCATAAATTAAATGGATTCTTTCATTTTTCTGGACTGTATAATATACGTGCATTGAATAATTAAAAATGTGGACGGAAACGTTAATTATCTTTGACTCACCAACAACAGTGAGCATGGTTAGACTATATTTCACTTCTGTAGATGGTTTTATGCACATTCCTTCATAACTTTTGGAGGATTCTCCCTAAGAATCTGACAAGTTGTATGAGCATCGTATCTGCTTTGCCTTTTGTTTAATACAAAGTTAGACTTTTGGCACTTATATATATTGGTTGCTGCTGATTATCTCATGCAGCTGTATTCATTCATACCTATCCGCTCGCCGCAGACTCACATTCGGGCTGCTGTTGTTATGCCGTATTGTTTCACAATGTTGGTGTTTAGCACATATCTAAGATATTTTAACATACCGTCTGGCTTTTTTTTTTTTTTTTTTGTGTATGTCTTAGTGTATATCTTGGATCCTTGTTTACTGTTACTTTTTACACTTTGAATGTTGCTATTAGTGGGTGTAACTGAGACCCTGAGTACATAATTTGGTTACACCTCAT
>NW_023630944.1:0-1604 GCF_014905685.2 Nematolebias whitei | reverse complement strand
AAAACGGATTCTTTCATTTTTCTGGACTGAATATAAACGTGCATTGAATTTAATAAAATGTAACGTGAGACGTTATTTATCTTTGACCCATCAAAATGAATGTGGTCATTTATTTACAGAATCAAAGTTTAACATCAAACATTTACATTAATTTGGCAAAATATGAAAATAACAACATAATTAATCAGCTTTACAGGTAGTGAGAAACAATACGGCGATTGTTTCACTTTTCAGCAGAACAGCAGACATCAAATCACACGGCGGTGATTGAGAACTTTGCTTCAGACATTTCTAAAAATATCTGTCAATGATTTCTACTTGATAGAAGAATTTTTAAAGATGGAAAGATGAAGTTTAGTGGGAGTGAAAGATGGATGAGGGAGAATGTGGTGTGTATGAGTGAAAAGTGTTGACAGGACGACACCCTCCATCCGACCCAGCTTTCCTCGGTACGCTCGGTAGTGGACTAGACTCATTTACCTCTCTGACGATGAATCAGCGGAAGAGGAGCTCCAGTTAACGCTACCTTTCAGCGTCTCCATAGGATGGCAGAGATATATCCGGATTGGTGACGGGACTTCGTCAACAACAGTTCACCTCAACGGGTGGACTTCACATGAGTGGGGTTCTTCAGAAGTCCCACTCAGAGGTGGAAGATGTTATAATCCCAAACTCGGAAGAGCCTTATCATGGCTGGACTTCTGTTCTCCCAAACGACTGGAGCTGCAAACTCTCCAGCCCGACTCCAACGGCAACTGCGACCCAACAGCAACTTCACAGAACTGCCACTTCACAGAACTGCCACTTCACAGAACTGCCACTTCACAGAACTGCCACTTCACAGAACTGCCACTTCACAGAACTGCCACTTCACAGAACTGCCACTTCACAGAACTGCCGCTTCACAGAACTGCCGCTTCACAGAACTGGGAGAACTAGGAAGTACCGACATTTTAAAGAGCTCTATTTCCGGTTCATTTGGGAGTTTTCTTATTGGTCAATGTCGACCAGACAGGGGTGTGTTTTGTGACGTAAAAGGTTACTAGAAGTCAGAAAACAGCAAGAATGTTATGGAACAGATTGAAGATGTTTTCAGAGACAGAGAGAGAAATGTTTGGACGAGTTTGGAGAAACAGGTGCCAGCTTCTCTGTTTACGTCTGAGAGGATTTAAAAACAAGGCAGTTCGTTCCAACACTTGTCTGCTTCGACTCCGACCTTGGAGAAAACTTACACTTGCTCATTCACAGACAGAAAATCAGAAAATGCATAATTACTCTGTAACAGGCCTTAACATGAATTCTAACTTTGCATAAGCAACTAAAAAATCATTATACTGTTTCACAGTTAATAAAAATTGATTAGTTCACTGCAACATCTAAAATGGTTTGAACTAAAACACTTTGATTATCAACATTTGTAAAATAGTAATGATAATAGAAAAGAGAGTGTTCTTTCACTTGTAGTTTCAAGAAAGAAAGTCTCAGGATGAGTCAACCTGTATTTCTGGATTCAAATCAATGAAATGACAGTTTTGACATCAGGTCAAGTTCACTACACCATCGACCAATCAGAAACTCCCAAATGAACCGGAAATAGAGCTCTT
>NW_023630943.1:1234-1605 GCF_014905685.2 Nematolebias whitei | reverse complement strand
GAGTTTCAGATTTATCGGTCGAAAAACGGCTCGGGGCTGAAGTTTTAAAATATTCTAGGGGGCGCTAGAGAGGCTATTGCGCAATCATCATTGTTTCCTGTTCAAGGGGCGGGCAATGATCGATCATAGTGATTTTCATGAACCTCGGATCAAATCTGTGGAATTCAGAGCCAAACGTATTGTAACGGCGTCACTTCTGACTTCTCCACGCCGCCACGCCCACATCCTCCAGGGGAAACGCTTTGCGCTTCAAAGCAAGTCAGACCAACTTGTTATCTGCCTTCTAACACAGAATCATCCTGATTGGGTCAAGAGTGTCAGGGAGGGAGCATTCCAAGCAAAAAAAGTCACTTCCTGTTCTGAGGGGGCCA
>NW_023630943.1:0-1134 GCF_014905685.2 Nematolebias whitei | reverse complement strand
ATCATCCTGATTGGGTCAAGAGTGTCAGGGAGGGAGCATTCCAAGCAAAAAAAGTCACTTCCTGTTCTGAGGGGGCGGGGCTTTGATGACGTCAAAATTTGACCTCAGGGTATCGTCGGGCAAGGGACAGGGATGACTCGTGCCAAATTTGGTGCAAATGTGTTTTTCAAGTTGAAAGTTGTAGCGTTTGGAAATTTATGGCGTGAAGCTCAACTTTGAGGCCTGGCCACGCCCCTTTAACAAAACGAAACCCAAAGCTTTTGATAACTTTTACTCTTCAATGTCTTAAAGGCCTAATAACCAAGTTTTAAGTCGATCCTTCAAAATCCCTAGGAGGAGTTCGTTAAAATTCACCGTTAAAAACGCCCAAAAATTAACCTTTGACCCAAAATGGCCGACTTCCTGTTGGTTTTGGATCAGAGCTCCAAGAGACTTTTTCATAGGTCCTGAGAAGATACACATGTTCACCAAGTTTCAGATTTATCGGTCGAAAAATGGCTTGGGGCTGAGGTTTTAAAATATTCTAGGGGGCGCTAGAGAGGCTATTGCGCAATTATCATGGTTTCCTGTTCAAGGGGCGGGCAATTATCGATCATAGTGAATTTCATGAACCTCGGATCAAATCTGTGGAATTTAGAGCCAAACGTATTGTAACGGCGTCACTTCTGACTTCGCCACGCCGCCACGCCCACATCCTCCAGGGGAAACGCTTTGCGCTTCAATGCAAGTCAGTCCAACTTGTTATCTGCCTTCTGACATAGGATCATCCTGATTGGGTCAAGAGTGTCAGGGAGGGAGCATTCCAAGCAAAAAAAGTCACTTCCTGTTCTGAGGGGGCGGGGCTTTGATGACGTCAAAATTTGACCTCAGGGTATCGTCGGGCATGGAACAGGCATGACTCGTGCCAAATTTGGTACAAATCTGTTTTTCAACGTGAAAGTTGTAGCGTTTGGAAATTTTTGGCGTGAAGCATAATTTTGAGGTCCGGCCCCGCCCCCTCAACATGCGTGAATTTGCACCGTTTTGATAACTTTAGGTCCCCCATGCCTACTGAGCAAAATGGCGAAGGTTTGAAACCGATTGAGCGAAATCCCTAGGAGGAGTTCGTTCAAATTCGCCGTGTACGAAAAGTGA
>NW_023630942.1:0-1605 GCF_014905685.2 Nematolebias whitei | reverse complement strand
GTCCTGTCTGCACAACTGGGTTCGTTCCTGTCCAGCTGATCCTGACATTACGACCCGACCATATATCAGAACCCAGCGGGCAGGATTCTCTCGGCAGCTCACCTTTTTTCTTTTTTCTTCCCTCCGAGCCTCCCGTGATGAGCAGATCCACAATCCGGTGCGGCGGGTTCTGGACGAGGCCCGTCCGCTCTCAAGGACGTTATGACCAGGAAGTAGAAATCCTGTCCTCTCCACTCCTGGTCCTCGAGGAGGACAGAGCTCGGTACCGGGGAGGTCACTGCACCGCTGTTTCAGAGTCCGCCTCGCCCGGCTACTCGGGATGGACGTCGGGGGAGGACGAAGAGCTCGAAGAGGAGTTTGGTTTTGTTCCGGTCCCTCGACGCACCCGACGCCGCCGGGGAGGTAAGAAGCGGTCCCGAGGGCAGCCTGCGGCGACCGGGCCGGTTTCGTCGGCTGAGCAGAGTTGTAGAGTTGGTTCTGGTGTTTCTGTGGGAGCCGGATCCGCCGCCTCACCTCTCAGGTTTTCGGTGGGGGCGAGGTCCGACGTCCCGCGGGGGCTCCGGTCCATTTCTGCTCGGTTCGGCGGTTCCGGTCCGGTTGACGTTACAGGGGCGGATTCCGTGGCCTCACCCTCCAGGTTCTTGGTGGGGGCGGAGTCCGGCCTCTCGCCGTCACATCGCGCCGCGGCTGTCCAACCCGGCCAGTCCGTACCTATGGGGCATGCTACAAGTGACCCGGTGGGGGCGACACCTGACTCTACACCCTCATTTACAGACACTTGCCCATCAGTCACATATTCACCCCAGGTTCTTGCATTCATAAATCAGTCTTTATTAGATTCATTTACTAAAGCTACAAATAACCCGGACTGCTCAAGAATTATATTCTCTTTAATGGAGAAATTTTTGCTTTCATGGCCCGGTCTTGTTCAGCTCCCGGAGTACAATAAAATATTAATAGTAACTAGGAAACTCATCACACCCTCACATAGTGACATTTGTCCATCAGTCGAATATTCACCCCATGAATTATCCCAGATAAACCACACTCTGCAAAGCCTTTTTTGTTCCGCTGAAAATAACCCGGACTGTCTGGATTTTGTGCTCACTCTTGCCGAAAAGTTTTTATTATCCCAGCCCGGTTTGGTCCAGCGTTCTGAATATCGGCAGCTCCTTGCTGAACTCAGAGCTGTGAGAGTTGAACGTGACTCTGACTCAGCACCAGCATTAGAAGACCCTGCCTCTGTAGAGCCACCGTCCACGTTGCACGCAGCCCCCGAGGTTGACCCATCTGCTGAGGTCCTTGCTCCTGCTCCGCTGAGGTCTTCGCTGAGGTTCTCGCCGCTGTCCCGCCTGCTGAGTGTCTAGCCAATGGTGCACCTGCTCCTGTCGCCTCAGAGGACTCAGCACCAGTTTCTAATTCCCGTCGCCGCCGCCGCCGCAGAAGATCAGTTCCTGCCGCCGCCGCAGAGGAGTCAGTTCCTGCCGCTGCCGCAGAGGAGTCAGTTCCTGCCGCCGCCGCAGAGGAGTCAGTTCCTGCCGCCGCCGCAGAGGAGTCAGTTCCTGCCGCCGCCGCAGAGGAGTCAGTTCCTGCCGCCGCCGCAGA
>NW_023630941.1:0-1605 GCF_014905685.2 Nematolebias whitei | reverse complement strand
TGAGCTGAATCGAAGAGACCGGCCCGTGGGCCACCAGTTGAATAGCCCTGATATATAATTTGTTTTTCTTGCCCTTTACATTTGCATGGTGGAGGGTGGTGGTGGTGTTGGTGGTGGTGGTGGTGGTGGTGGGGGGGGGGGGGTCTTTCAGGTTTTTAAAGAAGTGTAAAATAGCTACATTCTGTGTTGAAAATACCAGAGTTAAGATTTAAATGTTGTTTTTAATCTGCTTTTTACTATGTGTAGTCATAACACCTGGATACAGATCAAATGTTCCCTGAATCACTGATACAGATCGTAAAGAAACAGAAACTTGTGTTCCTACATCCACAGCCTCCTCCATTCAGTGACTTTTTTTTTCTTTCGGCTGCTCCTTTCTTCAGGGGTCACCAAAGCGAGCGATCTTGCACGAGGAGATGTTCTTCCTGACACAGCCACAGCCCACCGAGCTGCCACAGCCCTCTGTGTGCAGCAGAGGGCTGTCATCGGGGAGCAGATGGTGGGGGTTAAGGGCCTTGCTCAAGGGCCCAGTGTGGACTAATGAAGGTGAAGGTGGATGGGGGTGCTTCATCTTCTCTACCACATTTCTGATGTTACAGTCAGCTGGGGATTTGACCTTCTGATCACAGGTTTGCTTCTCTAACCACTGCACCACCCCTCCCCCTTCCTCCTCTCAGTGGATAATGTAATATATTACATCTCAGTCATAAAGTGAAACAATAAACCTCTGAAAGAAAAATGTGTATTTTCATTGGTTTCATAAAAGAAACATGGAAACAAAAGACAACATCTAGTAAATAAACGTGTTTGAAATATACTGTATGTTCTGATCTTAAAATACCAGGAGTATTTTGGAATACTAATTATTTTATACCACTGAACCTGACTTCATGCTTCAGTTCCATTTTATTGTAGTTCACTAAAGTCCACTATGACCTTAAATTAATATGATTTATTATTTTATTTTGAAGAAAAAAAGCACCTTAATGGGAATGCTTTTTCAATCTCAATGACAATATTATATTTTATATTTAAAAGTACAAATCTAGAAAGAAGATTCCTTCACCTTTAAATATTTAATAATATAACAGAATAATGTGTTGTCTCAAAGTTAGGCTTATAATCAATGCCCTTCACAAATGACAGCCACAAAAATTATGTTTTTCATTTCATTCAAAAGTATTTACAGTATACAAGATTCTCTGCAGATTGTGTTGCACCAACAACGTCACGGTGGCTTTAAATTCTTAATAACACAAAATACATTTAAACAGATGAAACAGTGTAATGAAGAAAGAGTTAGATCAGAGGAATAGCTTCTAACTTTGGATTGCATCACACTGAAATACCAAATGGAAAACAGTTCATTGCTCCAAACACAATTATCCATCCATCCATCCATCCATTTGTTCATCCATCCATCCATCCATCCATCCATCCATCCAGCCATTTGTTCATCCATCCATCCATCCATCCATCCAGCCATTTGTTCATCCATCCATCATCCATCCATCCATTTGTTCATCCATCCATTTGTTCATCCATCCATCCATCCATCCATTTGTTCATCCATCCATCCATCCATCCATCCATTTGTTCATCCAT
>NW_023630940.1:0-1606 GCF_014905685.2 Nematolebias whitei | reverse complement strand
TTGAGCTCCTTTCAACATGTTTTTATTTGTGTGGCTCAAACAATTGATGCTTCTCTATTTAAGAACTCATTTGATGAATGGACTTGTTAAAACGTGGATTATTGCATCATGTCCATTTTCTTCTGACTTCTTGAAATGTGTCGGTGTAAAAAGTTTGGATCAGATCTTCTGAGTTCAGCCTCCATGACTCTCAGCTACTACCACCTCAGATTTAGACTCAACATCTGGAACACTGACTGAGTTAGAGACATTTATGTGTCGTCTCTTGTTATTTAACTGTGGCGGCCATCTTGAATTGGATTGACTCCAAAGTAAACCATTTCTAAATGTACCCTCAATGATTACTTTCTGGAAGTTTCCTTAAACTCCGTCCAGTGGTTTTTGAGATATTTTGCTAACAGACAAACAAGGTTGCTGCAACAGTTATTACTAAGATTTTAAGCAAATATTTTGTGCATTGAGTGACACTTGGAGTATGTTTTATGAAAGAATCTTGACTCTATCTCTGTCAAATGTTAGCAAAATATCTGTGAAACTGACTGAATTATAGACATTTCTGTGTTTTCTAACATGAGTTTTCTGTGTCAACCATCAAGAACTGGGTCGGCTCCAAAACTTAAATCAGTTGTAGACGTACATCCAACGATTACTTTCTGCAAGTTTCACTCAAACTCATCCAGTGGTTCATGAGATATTTTGCTAACAGACAGACAGCAGCCATTGTGACAACAAGTGTAAAGTTTGCAGTGAATCTCTGCAGCTTTTTCTCTCCTCTCTCGTGACTTCTCTGATCAATAATGTTGAAGTGATGGATCCTGCAGAGTGATCACATGACAGCAGCAAGAATGTGAGTGAAGAGACAGGAAGTAAAGCAGGAAGACTGAAGCAGCATGAAAATGAAGACGTGGACGGAGAAATGAGCTCCATGAAGCGTTTGGACTCTCCATTTGGACAGAGCAGCTGCAGCTGAAGCTCTGATTCACAACAACACAACAGCTCTGCTGATGGATCTCTACCTGTGAGGCTCCAGAACTAACCACTGAGCCACCGTGCTGCTTGTGGTTTGTTCCACATGTTTTCTTCATGAACAGTTTCATGTGTGCAGACTGAACTGAAATGACCATTTGTGTTCCTGAAGACAAAGTTCAAGAAGAAACAAAACAAACTTAAAGTTTGTTCAAACAGTCCAAAGAGATGAAGAAGAAGTGGAAACATCTGAATTCCTCCCTGAAGCTCCAAACTGAGCGCTCTGACTGCTGTCTGCTGCAGGTGAGACACTGACTGTTGTTGCTCAGCGTGTGCAGCCACACCTTCATGTGTTCAGTGTGAAATATGTGGAGTGACGTCAGACTGAGTGGGAGTCGGAGGAAAGTTCCCGTCTGAACACGTGAAGCTTCTCCTGACAAACACCAGCAGCTCTGACTCCCAGTGGTGGAGGGAGGCTCTGTGTGGACATCAACTGGTTCCCAGCAGGAGCTTCTCATTTCTCTCTGCTGTCAAAACTCACTCCTTTAACTCACACTTCCTGTTTACTGATCAGAACTCTGTTTCCCAGCAGCCCTTGTTCCATCAGGTGACTGAAACACCCAGCAGGTTGCTGCCAGAC
>NW_023630939.1:212-1606 GCF_014905685.2 Nematolebias whitei | reverse complement strand
TAGTGTAGGTTTTTTTTTTTTTTTTTTTTTTTTAATAGGATAGAAAGAAAGAAAAGACAAAGTAAGACTCCAAAATATAAGAAATATATACAAATAGAGCACACGTCAAAACACCCGGCCACTGTCTGTTCACCTGCAAAGAACATGACAAAACACAGCAACAAAATACATATGTATAAAGAACTTAAAATATTCATGGCTTTGCAGTAAGTTTCCATAAATATATATACCCATACCTACGCCTATATACATACATACATACATACATACACATGAATATACACTCGCATACATATCTATATATCTACATGTAAAGCCTACATAAACATCCCTGCTTCTATTTGTGTGTGGTTGTGAGCATGTATAAGTGTATAAGGCTTCTCTAATAGAACATTTAATAGTAACTGTGAAGCAGCAGAGACCCGACCCCCAAGACCAGAGGCAGACGAAAAAGGGGGGACCAGAGCCCAAGACTCCAGGAGGGACCCCGACCGCGGAGCCCCGGAGCCACCCACACAGGACGAACCACTCACCCACCCCCCAAAACGGACCACAGGGGAGAACCGGAAGATCCCCACCAGCAACCACATATAGTGACCCCCCGGGGCCAACAGCGAAAAACTCATAGGCCTCCGTCGGCACCCGCCGCACCGATGTAGGTCCAGGTCCAGGCACCGAGGCCCGGGCACCGAGGACTCACACCACCCAGGCCAAGGCCTGACAGGGCCAGAGGACCCGAGCCCCACCAGGCAGACACCAGGCCGAGCCGACACACGCCCAAGCGCCCAGCCCCCGATACCAAGGGCCCCAAGCGCGCCGGCAGGCAAGGGCACACCCCACCAGGGGGCCGCGCGATAGGGGCGCGATGCCAAGCACCCCCAGTTGTATCAAAGAGGGGGCAGTCCGAGTCTCGGCCTAACAAATACCCATTCATACACAGACACAATCACACTATCCCAACCTCAATCTCACATTCATTCACTCAAAGACATACAATAACGATACATTTCATTCTTATTCCTGATACACACTCTATACCCCCCAGGTCCAAGACATGTACCCGCCCTCTACAGGGGGCAGCCCATGCCCAAACCCAGGAGGTAAACCCATTCATTCTCGAGCGGAGAGGAGCCAATACCCCAGACCCGGCCCAGGCCATGCCCCGCCGACAGGACACCCCCCCACCATGAAGAGGACACGCCACCAACCACCCCCACACACCGCCAACAACCAAGCACGCACCCCCAGCCGACCGCCCGCCAGGCCCCGGCAGCCACCCCGGCCAGCGGGCCAACCATGGCACCCAAGAGCCAAGCTCAGGGGGTCCAAACAACCCCAGGGAGAGCACAGCGCCAGCACCGCCCATGGCAACCCCCCAGACCCTGAACCCCCAC
>NW_023630939.1:0-112 GCF_014905685.2 Nematolebias whitei | reverse complement strand
AGTCAGGGAACTAGGTGGGTAGGAAGAGGAGAAAAAAAAAATAAAAAAAAATAAAATAAAAAATAAAAAATAAGACCCCGACACATACACCCCCACCCCTAGATGTGCTGTT
>NW_023630938.1:0-1606 GCF_014905685.2 Nematolebias whitei | reverse complement strand
GGGGGGGGGGGTACCGAGGGAATCCTCCGGATGCATGTAAACCCAAAATCTGTCCGTGTCAACGCGACTCTTTTCCTCTAATTAACATACGAAAAAAACCTACGTGTCCCCCCATCGTGTCTGTGTAAATAGGGCCTAAGACCTCACTACAGAAGCTCTGTGCAAGCTCAAAGACCATCCAAGAACTGTCAAACTATCCCACAGTGGGGAGCCCTTTGTGTTCTCAGTACACCCCTGATGGCCATCCAGGGTCTGAGTAATTTATTCCACCATTGTGGTGTTTGTCTTTGAATGTGGAAGAAGCTTTACCTTTACTAAAAAATGTAGCTGGCAATATTGCTGCTGTCCTTCACCTATTTTTTTGTTTTTGTTGTATAATAGCAAAGCAGCTGTGATTTTATTTAGTACTATTTAATGTCACTATTAAATACTTTGCACACTGATGCTCTGCTGAAATCCTGATTCCATAAGTACTGCACTGTGTGACAAAACTACCAAGAAATGAAGTAAAACTCATTTTATGGGCTTCAAACTTTTCAATACGTACAGTATGTATGATGATAAAAACTAGAGAAAGCCAGAAGCAGCTTACTGTTTATCACCTGTGCGAGCTAAATGATGCTGCAGCTACAGAGAAAACAGTGTAAGACGTTGCTGCAGTGAGACAGACAGAGCAATATTGAGGATTTTTGTCCTACAGGCTACAAACTGCGTTCTTAGCTGTCTTAATGTACTAGGATTGCTGCAGACATCTAAAAAGTGACCTTTAGTCAGCATCAAATGTAGTCTGTTTCAGAATGGCTAATGAGTGAGTCATAAGATGTTTGTGAAAGTCGCAGTACCACCGACAGCAGAGTGAACATGTCTGGATGAAACATAGTGACACGAGGGACATGTCTGACTCAACGTCATGGTTTGACTCTGACGGCATGAGGTGTAACCGTCATGCTTACATGCTGGCCCAGTTTATGTCATCCATCTGAATACGAAGCGGAGTGATGTTGTGAAATTTCTGTCAGGGTCAAGGTTAGACCAGTTCGCTTGTTTTAATGTGAACAAGTACTGGCCGCTTTAAGGGGAAGTACATCTTTTGCAAAATAAAAATGTCTCAAAAAATGCTTCAGACGTCACTTTTTGCAACTAAAGCTCTCAGCTAGGAATTATCTTTTACATCCATGACCATCAACTGAAGATATCTGGGTTTAATCTGATCCACAAGATCCATCCAGCTAGCAAAGCCTTAAATTAAGAATCAGTTATTCACCGTTTGATACTATACAACTTTATTTATAAAGCACTTTAAACAGCAACACCGATGTACACTGATAAAAGAAACAAAGTGAAACAGTTTCAAAACAAATAAAAACAAGCTTAAAAGCAATAAAATCAATTAAAACAGTTAAAAAAAATCAAACCACTAAAATCATTAAAGAACAACAACAAAACAATTAAAGCTAACATCTCAAGCTGAGTTAAATGCCAACGAGAAATGCTTCTTCTACATATCCTGATGCATGCTCAATAATCCAGGTAGAAAAATCTAAAAAAGTTAAATCTGGTCCTCTGGACATTCAAAAAAACAAAACAAAGCAAATCAACAAACCCT
>NW_023630937.1:0-1606 GCF_014905685.2 Nematolebias whitei | reverse complement strand
ACAATGTCAGAAGTGATGTTTTCAAGCTTTCTACTATGTCCAAATGGGTGTTTTCAAGCTTGCAAATTTGTCTGAAGTGATGTTTTCGCGATTTCCACAATGTCAGAAATGATGTTTTCAAGCTTTCTAGTATGTCCAAATGGATGTTTTCAAGCTTGCAAATATGTCTGAAGGGATGCTTTCAAGTTTGCCATTGTGACTTATTGGATGTTTTCAAGCTTGTCATTGTTTCTGAAGGGATGTTTTCAAGCTTGACATATTATGTCTTAATGGTTGTTTTCAAGATTTCTACAATGTCAGAAGTGATGTTTTCAAGCTTTCAACTATATCCAAATGGATGATTTTAAGCTAGCAAATGTGTCTGAAGGGATGTTTTAAATCTTGCAATTGTGACTATATGGGATATTTTCAAGCATGTCAATGTGTCTGAATGGATGTTTTCAAGCTTGCCATTATGTCTGAATTGATGTTTTCAGGCTTGCCACTGTGTCAGAAGTCATGTTTTCAAGATTTCCACAATGTCAGAAGTGATATTTTCAAGCTTTCTACTATATCCCAATGGATGTCTTCAAGCTTGCCAATGTGTCTGAAGGGTTGCTTTCAAGCAATTTATAGGGATGTTTTCAAACTTTCCAATATGTCTTAAAGGATGTTTTCAAGGTTACCAATGTGTCTGAAACAATGTTTACAAGCTTGCCACTCGGTCAGAAGTAATGTTTTCAAGCTTTATACTATGTCCAAATGGATGTTTTCAAGATTGCAAATGTGTCTGAAGTGATGTTTTCAAGCTTGACAATGTGTCTGAAGGGATGTTTACTAGCTTGCCATTATGTCTTAAGGGTTGTTTTCAAGCTTGCCACTATGTTTGAATTGATGTTTTCAAGCTTTCAACTATATCCAAATGGATGTTTTTAAGCTAGCAAATGTGTCTGAAGGGATGTTTTAAATCTTGCCATTGTGACTTTATGGGATGTTTCAAGCTTGTCAATGTGTCTGAACGGATGTTTTCAAGCTTTCTACTGTGTCCAAATGGATGCTTTCAAGCTTGAAATTGTGTCTGAAGTGATGTTCTCAAGCTTGCAAATGTGTCTGAAGTGATGTTTTCAAGCTTGAGAATGTGTCTGAAGGGATGTTTACTAGCTTGCCATTATGTCTTAAGGGTTGTTTTCAAGCTTGCCACTATGTTTGAATTCAGGTTTTCAAGCTGTCCACTGTGTCAGAAGTGATTTTTTTCAAGATTTCCACAATGTCAGAAGTGATGTTTTCAAGCTTTCTACTCTGTCCAAATGGATGCTTTCAAGCTTGTCAATGTGTCTGAAGGGATGTTTCCAAGCTTGCAACTATATCCAAAGTGACGTTTTCAAGTTTCCTCTACGTCCTAAGGAATGTTTTCAAGCTTGTAAAAGTGTCCGAATACTTTTAGGAGCATTATTCCACACAAAGCAACTGACCCAGACAACATACCCGAGAAAGTGTTGAAGGAATGTGCTGATCAGCTCTGCGAGGTGCTGGCAGACATCTTTAACACCTCACTTACCCTGGAGACAGTTCCCACCTGTCTGAAGACTGCCACCATCATCCCAGTCCCAAAAAGCTCTACAGTGAC
>NW_023630936.1:0-1606 GCF_014905685.2 Nematolebias whitei | reverse complement strand
AAAAATCATTAATACTGTTTCACAGTTGATTTAAAATGAGTGGTTCACTTCAACATTTAAAAATGGTATGAACTAAACACACTTTTGATTATCAAGATATTGTAAAATAGTAATAATAATATAAAAAAGAGAGTGTTCTTTCAATTGATTAGTTCAGGATACAATTAGACAGTCTCTGGATGAGCTAATTTGTATTTCTGGATTCAAATCAATGAAATAACAGTTCCTGTCCCATGAAGGTCTTCAGAGGCAGGTTTTTGTCAGAGGCCTAGTCCACTACAGTGTGACAGCAGTTCATCAGGGGTAGAAAACTGGTCAGCACTGGGAAGATCACTGATACCAGAGGATAAATTATCCAAGTTAATGTCCTTAATTTTACGAAAAGGTATAGTACGTGGGGGGTTAGATTTAGAAAGAAAAATATTAACTCCAAATGATAGAAACATCCATCCATCCATCCATTATCTTTACCCGTTTATTCCATTTTGGGTCACGGGGGTCGCTGGTGCCCATGTCCAGCAATCACTGTGCGAGGGGCGGGGTACACCCTGGACAGGTCGCAAGTCCATCACAGGGCCACATAGAGACAAACGAGACAAACAACCATTCACTCTCTCACTCACACCTAGGGACAATTTAGAGTTACCAATCAGCCTAACATGCATGTTTTTGGTCTGTGGGAGGAAACCGGAGCACCCGGAGAAAACCCACGCATGCACGGAGAGAACATGCAAACTCCACCCAGAAGGCCCCTGGACCGGGGTTTGAACCAGGGACCTGCTCGCTGAGAGGCAGCAGCTCTACCAGTTGCGCCACCGTGCTGCCCCTGATAGAAACATGTGATCTGAAAAAGGGAAGGAATCGGCTTTACAGCCAACAGGTTCGACACCTGAGCAGCAGATTAAATCCAAGATATGTCCTTTAATATGCGTGGGGAAGTTAGTATATTGATGTAGTCCAAAACTGTCCAAGCAGGATATGAAGTCTTTGGTAAGAGGATTATTATCATTATCCATATGAATATTAAAATCCCCCAGAAGTATTATATTTGGTGAAACTGTGGAGAGATGCATCAGAAATCTTGCAAGTTCAGTCATAAAATCTTTGTTCTGTTTGGGGGGTCGATACAAGACTGCAATAATAGTGGGAGTTGGTCCATAGAGCTGACATACAGTTGTTTCAAATGATTGACAGACAGGAACAGTTACAGGTGCTACTGTTCTGTGAAAGTATCTTAAACAAAATAGATACAGGTTCAGGGAAAGGTCGGAGCAATGAATGAAAACTCTCAGGCTGTTTTCTGCTAGAATAATAAGTGTCATTTTTTAAACCGCCACAGATTCAGCAAAGCAACGTACATTCAGTACAAATCAAGCATTGATGTAAAGCCCCTCACCGTGACACCAGACCGAGGAAGCCGTTTTCAGTCTGAGTAGAAAGGTAACATCAATTTAGGCTGGGCATCGGATCAGGATCCACAGCAGACTTCAACTATTATTCTGAATGTTACACTTTTATACTCCCCCTCTGACTGGGTGATGTGCGGGCAGAGCAAAACATGTTTTCCATCATCAAGGCAGTTTGTACAGCAGAGCGATGGCTCATA
>NW_023630935.1:0-1607 GCF_014905685.2 Nematolebias whitei | reverse complement strand
CAACCACAGACCACCGAGCTACCACAGCCCTCTGTGTGGAGCAGAGAGCTGCTATCTAGGACACCCGGGGGAGCAGATGGTGGAGGTTTTAGGGCCTTGCTCAAGGCCTCAGAGTGGGACAAATGACGGATACAAAGGACTGGATACAAAAAGTGCTTTTTAGAGAGGCTAAATATCTAAAAAGTAAAGACAGGCAGAGGTTCATCAGTCTGTGAAAAGCTGCTTATAAAAACAGTAGAACAATTTTAGAATAACACTCTTCGTGGGAAACTGTGAAGTAATCACTATATATTTTCATTAAAAGAATAAAAAAAATGGGCAGCATGGTGGCGCAACTGGTAGGACTGCTGCCTCTCAGCGAGCAGGTCCCTCGTTCAAATCCCGGTCCGGGGGCTTTTCTGGGTGGAGTTTGCATGTTCTCTCTGTGCATGCGTGGGTTTTTGCCAGGTTCTCTGGTTTTCTCCCACAGACCAAAAACATGCATGTTAGGCTGATTGGTAACTCTAAATTGTCCCTAGGTGTGAGTGAGAGAGTGAATGGTTGTTTGTCTCTTTTGTCTCTATGTGGTCCTGTGATGGACTGGAGACCTGTCCAGGGTGTCCCCCGCCCCTCGAACTGTGATTGCTGGACATGGGCACCGGCGACCCCCGTGACCCCAAAATTGAAGAAGCGTGTAACAGATAATGGATGGATGGAGTTAAAAAAATCTGCAGATTGTCTTTGAGTTCCAAGGACAAGATGAAAAGTTGATATTGGATGCCAGTATCCAACAACAAACTCAGTTTGTTGTGGCTCCTTGGACTGATGAAGTCCTTTGAATGAAGGACATAATGTCTCAACAAAAAAAAAAAAAACTGTCCAGGTGACTTGACTGAACTTTGTTGGACTGTACAATCGTCCTCCAATACAAATAAAATGTTGTACGTACTACCATTAATGGACCTAACATTCAAATATTGAGTCAAACACAAACTTAAGAAGAAATGCTGGTTGAGGGAGGCCGGTCTTGTTTATTAAGACCTATTTCGATCCTTTCCGCCTGTTGCTGGAATGAGGTTCCCCTTGACATATTCCATAGTTTTAACAGAGTCGACAAACACCTGGTCTGTCTCTCCATGTGTGATGCAAAGCTGTTTAGAAAAGGAAGTCCATACTGGACACCTGATCGGTTCTGCAGGAGTTGCCTCACCTCCATGAACGCCGCTCGTGCCCTCGCCATGCCCGGGGTGTAATCAGCTGCGATGAATATGGACGATTCTTTGAAGTAGATCAGACCTCCACTGCATGCTTGTTGTAACACAGTCACTACTTCACGGTTCGTTTATCGTAGACTCGCTCTGTCGTGGTTTTTCAAAATAAGATTGGACACGACACACAATTGACAGATTGATGGATGAGCCGCACGATCGGCATGGAATTTTCATTTAAAATTAATTATTTTAAATTATTTAGCACCTGATGCGCATTTGTGCTGCCCAGAGCTGCAGAAAAGTTTCCTCCTGCACCTTTGTGCAACCCATGGAGCTGAAATCATGACATTCTGTTCTCTTTTAGAGCATTTATAGCTTAGAAACATTGTGTAGAATATTGCAAGAGTATGGGAAGGG
>NW_023630934.1:0-1607 GCF_014905685.2 Nematolebias whitei | reverse complement strand
GACTGGCATCTCTCCTTTCGAGATGATGACGGGTCGACAAATGACTCTCCCTCTACACCTGTTGTACCAACCAGGCGATGCTGCCATGGCAACAGCCTACACTACACAACAATACATGAAAGACTTGGAAAAACACCTTAAAAACACTTTTGCTTTCGCTCAGAAAAACCTGGAAAAATCAGCTGAAAGACGCAAAGCGTACTACGACCAAAAGGCCTCTCACGAGGAACTCCAAGTGGGAGACAGGGTCTGGTACTACACGTTTGCCCCCACAACTGGGAGAAGAGAGTCCGGGACCGGAACTCTCGCCCGTAAACTGATGCCCAGATGGACTGGACCCCATCTGATAACAGACAAACTGTCTCCAGTTGTCTTTCAGATAAAAATCAGTAAAGGCCAAAAAGAGCCAATTGTTAAATGGGTACATCGAAACCAGGTTAAACCACACAAGGTGTGCAAAGAAACAGCTCCAACGGGACAGCGTGATTGAATCTGACAACCAGGGTGAGGTGAAGCAGTGAAACGATGTTTCTAGTTGCTTAGTCACTACTCTTGTCAATGTTGAAACGTTGTTTAATTGGTTTTGGTATTGTTTCTGAGGTAAGAATGAGTTTTGTATGTATTTTAGTTGGAGACTGTAAAGGACTTTAACTATGCCAACATGCAGTTCACTCGTTAAAATCTAATCGTTGAAGAGTCCATGTAGTCAATGCTACCTTAAGTACCATAACTTACATTGGTCTCACCATCTTCAAGCCGAACCTACTCGAACAATTCTATTCGGGGGGATAGCTAATTCTTTTTGATGAGTCTCGGCATAGACTCCAAAAACATTTATGGGGAAACCAAACACCCAATCTCAAGTCGTTCGTCTAAAAGGCAACAGACAAGTAAACCAACTATAGTGGCCATGTAAGTCTAACATAGACAAAGTTAGCTATGGTGGTATAGTTGGAACACCCTTCTATAGGTATAGACCCCTATAGCTACCCTTTTCAGCATGTTCCACCCCTTAACTGGTAGCTGTAGCTGTTCCCAATCATAATAGCTTACACACCAGGTGCATATAGGTTAAGGCCTTATGTAAAATCCCCTTCATAAGCCCACCTTAAACCACATAATTGCATGACACATAGAACCAGAACGGCACCGACTGGACGTCATCCAGCGACGACCTTCGCTGGAGGTGACCTGCAATCCTGACGTTGGTCTCCAACCTGCATCCAGTGGCCGCATCTGCGGTTCAATCAAGGGAACCCCTCTGTATGCTGATCAATCAACACCTCCATTCGTTGTGGATTTATCGTTGTGGATTATATGACTTTTTCCAATGGATTACAGACTTTGTTTCCAAGGGGTTAAAGCATTGCTACAATGGAATTACCAACAACATTATGGAATTACCAACAACATTATGGAATTACCTAAACCATTGTGGGATTACCTTCTTTGACTTTTGTTTTCCTCTTGCTGGATTACATCAAGCTCAATGACATTCTGAGGCGTAAGTTCATGTTAGAATTCATCCCCATGGACAGGCGATGATTTCCAAAGGGGGGACTGTAGTGAACTAAGCCTCAGGTCAAAACCTGACCCTGAGGACCTTC
>NW_023630933.1:0-1607 GCF_014905685.2 Nematolebias whitei | reverse complement strand
GGTGTAATACAGCTGTTATTCAGGGCAGATTGAGACGTCAGGGTGTCGTACAACTATTATTCAGGGCGGATTGCAGCGTCAGAGTATCATACAGCGGTTAATAAAAAATATGATGATTTGACAAGTTAACTGCTATGTGATATTGTGATATGGCTAATTAAAAAGAAGTGTATGGTGCTCTCACTGTTGACAGATGCAGCCGTCAGTTTGCGCTACGAGTATGGCGATCAATGCTGCGTGTATGGCGGTCTGACAATGTATGCTAGCTGAACAGAACACGGCAGTAGTCGCAGGGTTTTTTTTTTTTTTTTGCCAGCCGGTCGGTCTGTCACTCATTCCTACTGTATCTAACATTCGACTGGGATGTTTGTTATGACAAAAAATTCATGTCCCGGCGATATCTAACGGTATGAGAAGCTACACAAAGCTACATGCTAACTACGGTCAGCTAGCTTCTCTCGAAGAAAACAGACTTTCACCATTTATGAATTCAACTCAAAAAAACGTAACAGTAAATATCGCTTTTTACTTACTTCCACAGATAAATTTTAGCTTGAGGAGATGACGCCCTGCACGGCTCCGACGCTGCGGTGGAGAGGACCCGGGTAGACCAGCAGAGCTCCATCTAGCTCGCTCTGAATTTTGTCGTCAGCCAGCAAGCACAACAAAAACGCCAGCACTACAGCATTAGGCTACGGTGCTGTCATTATTGTTTTTAAATCTTTAAAATAGGTCCAGCCGCTACTCCAGTCTGAGAAATTGCAAATGGCGGATCTGTGTTTTGAAAAGATTCTGAAAGATCCAGTGACTCCTCCCTCTGACCAATCAGTGACCGACAGTGCGCTGACGTCACATCTGGACCCAACAAGAACCAGACCTGGGACCCCAGAGAAGTAGGTCCCAAAAATCGTACGGGTTCCACCGCTGAAGGCACCGTGAAGACACTACGCAATCGGCCCAAGCTAGTTACATAGAACCACCAAAAGCTTCCAGCTTGACCCTGTGTAATTTCTAAAAACTAAACTGTAACTGTTGATTACGACACGACATGTGGAAAAGCATATACGAAGTGCTCGTCAAACGTTTGCAACAAAACAGGAAGTCACAATAACTCCTGTCTGGAAAGTCGGATTTCACGTATACTTGTAAGACATTTAGCTGTACTAGTACTGAAATGGACAGAAGGCGATGTCAAAAATTCAGAAAATGCGCATCGTGGTGAACGTGTGGGGGACTGGCATGACAGCGTTCGCGATGGCGTCTGGGTGGAGGGACAGAAGCTCCTGCGGTCGCGGCATGGCCGAAGCGGTGCTTTGCTGGGAGGTCCTTAAATGGCATTCACACATGCATTTTCGAAGGAAATGCAAATTCTCTAGTTATAGTTGTTTTTATGATTCCGTGCATTTTTTGGAAGCTCACTACTCACACAGGATTAGTGCTACATAAACATATAGTATATCAAACCGTTTAGCTATTTCAGGACAATATGGCTATGACTTTCATTATTGATGCAACTTTAACTTTTTGAGATATTTAGAATTTTCTGCCATTTTGGCTGTTATTGAAAATGAATGGAGCTCTCTATAAACAGACCAAGAGCGCCAACT
>NW_023630932.1:0-1607 GCF_014905685.2 Nematolebias whitei | reverse complement strand
CGAGGCTCAATGGGATTTACCTGTATAAATAAAGGTTGATTGATAGTTCACAGGTAATGACTGCGGAAGGAGTCGTTAACCTAAAACTAAACTGGAACCAACGAGAACTGGTTCACCCATTTCTCGTGATCCAAAACTTACCACATGCAACCTACATAGGCTCTGACATTTTGGTAAGGTTGGGTGTCCATGTGGACACCATCAACAAGGTGCTGTGGTCTCTAAAACCAGCCACAAAGGATCCTCCTGTGCTAAACACAGCAAACCTTAAGGCTGGGCAGACCATTCCAGAGGCCTGCCAGGTTGCTAGCAACCAAACCACCATAGTACCACCTCAGGTGATTAACCTAATGGTGCGAATCCACATCGTAGCTGGACAAGCTATTAGCCATAAACAGGCATATTTTCAACCTTCTCCTGCGTTTTTCAACTTGGGACTGTCCGTGGAAGCCATGAACCAAGTGAGCCTTGACTCCAGGACCACATCTGTTGCTGTGTGTAACACAGGCACGGATGAGGTGATGATCCCAAAAAACACTATGCTAGGATGGTTGATTTCCACTGATTTTCATGATTTTGAACTAGGCATTCCATTTCTGGGAGGACTCCCAGATAACCTGGTACCAAGTCAAGAAGCTGGGCCAGTATGGTTCACAAAACCAACACAGGCCATAGTTCTTTTTTCAACCGATGACGTCGACCAAGGACCTAAAACCTATGGTGTCTTACCCATAGACAGGTCCGACGACTCAGAAAGGGATTCGTTGGAGCTCCCCAAAGAGCAAGAACCCTTATCGGTCTCATCACAGATTGAACAGGTGGTCGCCCAAGCCGACGCTCTGACATCTGATGAAGAAAGGGACAAACTTCGCCAAGTTCTTTTAAAATATGAAAAGTCATTTTCAACTGACTCAACAGATTGTGGGTTGACCTCACTCCACACAGTGAGCATCCCAACCCCACCTAACGCACCACCAACATTTGTCAGACAATACAAGATCCCTCTGGCAGCACATCAGCCTGTCCAGGAGATTGTTGTACCTTTTGGTCAAAGGTATAATCAGACAATGTAATAGCACCTACTCTGCGCCTTTATGGCCAGTTTTAAAACCAAATGGTAAGTGGAGACTTACCATAGACTACAGAAAGCTAAATAAACAAGTCCCCTTATCCAGGTGCCCAATGACTCAGCTCCAACAGGAACTGCCAAAGGTCACCGATGGTAAGTACTTCTCTACCCTCGACGTCGCCTCTGGTTTTTGGACCATCCCTGTGCGTGCCGAGGACCAACACAAACTAGCTTTCACTTTTGGCAGCCGACAATACACCTTTACCAGGTGTCCCTTTGGCTACGCTAACTCACCTGCAGAGTTCAACATCTTTTTGAACAAAGCTTGTCCAGACGCCCATGAGCATGGGACACTGATCTACGTAGACGACATCCTTTTGAGGCAGCCAACACTGGACTCTCATTTGGCTGAGATCGACCACGTCCTAAATCAGCTAACAACTGCTGGTGCTTAAATCTCACTGTCAAAGTGCCAGTGGTGCAGAACCAAGGTGGACTACGTTGGCCTCCTAGTAGGTCCGGACGGAGTACAACCACA
>NW_023630931.1:0-1608 GCF_014905685.2 Nematolebias whitei | reverse complement strand
GTGGCTTAATTAAGGGCTCAGTTGTCATTTAGTAGTGAAGGGTTTTTCTTTCTTATTATTCCTGGTAATTCATGTAGTGTGAAATAGGGCCATTAAACCACAAGTTATCACGTAACATGCAATCGCTGTAGCATTTGAAGTAAATCCCCTTGCAAGAAAGAAATACCTGTAAAGTCTATCCAGTTTGTAAAAACTATCCAAATTTAGTTCTCCTAAATCTTTTATAAGCTGAAAATGCAGTTTCTTCAAATATGTCTACCAATTGGTTGTGGTTGGGAGTATTAGACAGCAGACGAGGTGGCCGAGTGGTTAAGGCGATGGACTGCTATTCCATTGTGCTCTGCACGCATGGGTTCGAATCCCATTCTCGTCGTACCCTATTTAGTGTTGCTCAGAGGCTCACTGCCAAAGCATACTACAACAGGATTCATTACAAAACAAGGAACTTATTATGACAAGACAACATGAGTTCCTTTACCAACCTTTTGAACAAAAAACTGAACTTTAGACACTCTTGATTTGTTTTGAGCTTTATTGGAACATTTTCTCTCTTGGATCAATGTACAGTTCATGACTTGTTTTTCCTTGTACTGTAAAAAAGGGAATACATGATACCTTTTGGATCTGACAATCATGAGTCCAGTTTGGTAAATACAGTCTCTACGTCTCTTTGCATAGCCCTTGTATTCCACGAAATGCTAAGCATAGGTTATAGTGCTAAAAGTACATGGTCGGACTAAAGTACTTGTTGACATTCTATAGATTGAGAGAAAGGATTGCGGAGCAATTTCAAAGCACGATAATTTATTTATTAAGCAAGCAAGTCTCAAAGTGATCATTTAAGCAGACATGAGATTTTACGTTCTTGGACAACATGCTAACCTACAGATAGCATGTTTCCTTTTGCAGTAGCAAAGACAAAAGTCCATTTTGTGGAGAATGAGGGTATCGATCCCTCTACCTCTCACATGCAAAGCGAGCGCTCTACCATTTGAGCTAATTCCCCTGAAGAATCACTTACGAAATCCTAAGGATATACTCCTAACCCTAGTTTGCTTTGAAATTGTTCAAAATGTGTATCAGTATATATATAACCAAATATTTCTGACTATAGAAAAACAGCACTGATTCAAAAATCTACACACTTGACAAAATCTTAGTGATATTTTCCTCTTTGAGATGCATGATTCAAACAATTGTTGGCACCTCAGAAGAAGTGAGATGCTTGCAAAATATGGCTTAGACAAGACTTATCAGCGAACACCAGAAAGGACTCAGTTGGACCCAGATGATTTGCTGGTTGTATTAGTAATGAAACAGTATGATTGGAACGTGGCTTAATTAAGGGCTCAGTTGTCATTTAGTAGTGAAGGGTTTTTCTTTCTTATTATTCCTGGTAATTCATGTAGTGTGAAATAGGGCCATTAAACCACAAGTTATCACGTAACATGCAATCGCTGTAGCATTTGAAGTAAATCCCCTTGCAAGAAAGAAATACCTGTAAAGTCTATCCAGTTTGTAAAAACTATCCAAATTTAGTTCTCCTAAATCTTTTATAAGCTGAAAATGCAGTTTCTTCAAATATGTCTACCAATTGGTTGTGGTTGG
>NW_023630930.1:0-1608 GCF_014905685.2 Nematolebias whitei | reverse complement strand
GAAAGAGAGTCAATGAAGACTTACATTGAAGAGTCATTGGACTCTGGTATTATTAGACCATCCACCTCTCCGTTAGGAGCAGGGTTCTTCTTCGTCTCTAAAAAAGATAAGACCCTGCGTCCTTGTATTGATTATCGTGGCCTAAACAACATAACAGTAAAGAACAAATATCCTCTCCCTCTCATAGACTCAATTCATGACCAGCTTCCATCCGCAACCATTTTTACCAAACTCGATCTGCGTAACGCTTATCATCTCGTGCGAATTAAAAGTGGTGACGAATGGAAGACCGCCTTTAAGACTCCTCTAGGTCATTTTGAGTATTTGGTAATGCCCTTCGGCCTTACCAACGCCCCTTCAGTGTTCCAGGCCCTAATAAACAACGTTCTTAGGGATTTTCTCGGTGATTTCGTATTCATCTATCTGGACGACATCCTCATTTACTCCAAGAACCCCGAACAGCACGTTACCCATGTTAGAGCAGTTTTACAACGTCTTTATGAGAATCAGCTATTTGTCAAACAGGAGAAATGCGAGTTTCACGTCTCTTCGGTGGCTTTTCTTGGGTTCATTTTTGGTAAAGGCCACTATCGCACGGATCCTGAAAAGACCCGAGCAGTAGTGGATTGGCCCACCCCAGAGACTAGGAAACAGCTTCAACGCTTTCTCGGGTTCGCTAACTTCTATAGATGTTTCATTCGTAACTATAGTAGAGTTGCGGCCCCCCTGTCACAACTCACCTCCATAAATAAAATTTTCAAATGGAACCCCGAAGCAGATACCGCTTTTAAGAAGTTAAAAGAACTTTTTTCTTCACCGCCCATCCTTTCTCATCCGGACCCGAGCCATCAATTCATCTTAGAGGTCGACGCCTCTGATTCTGGTGTTGGGGCCGTTCTGTCCCAGAGGTCCTCCGAGGACAACAAGGTTCACCCATGCGCTTTTTTCTCTCGACGTCTTTCTCCAGCAGAGAGGAACTATGATGTGGGCAATCGTGAGCTCCTCGCCGTCAAGTTGGCCCTCGAAGAGTGGAGGCACTGGTTAGAGGGAACTGAGACTCCTTTCTTAATCTGGACTGATCACAAAAATTTAACCTATTTGAGAGATGCTAAACGTTTGACTCCCCGACAGGCCCGTTGGTCACTCTTTTTCAATAGGTTCAACTACTTACTCACGTTCAAGCCGGGATCCAAGAATGTGAAGCCTGACGCACTCTCCCGCCAGTTTTCACCTCCAGATACCCCCGACCGTCAAGAATCCATCGTACCCTCTACCTGCATTATTGGGGCACTTACTTGGCCTATAGAGAGAGAGATCAGAGAGGCACATAAACACGAACCTGACCCTGGTCTTGGACCCCCCGGAACCTTATTTGTTCCCTCTTCCATGAGGGCCAAGGTTCTGGAGTGGGTCCACACCAATAGACTTTCTTGTCACCCTGGCATAACTCGCATGCTCGCTCTTACTAAGAAACATTTTTGGTGACAAACCCTTTCCCAAGATGTGAAGGAGTTTGTCGCGGCATGTCCCACCTGTGCCAGGAATAAAACAGGGAACCAATCACCGGCTGGCCTCCTTCATCCTCTACCGTCACCCAGTCGCCCTTGG
>NW_023630929.1:0-1608 GCF_014905685.2 Nematolebias whitei | reverse complement strand
ACTCAGAAGATGGATATAAACAAAAACATGAGAGATCACACAGTAGAGATATTCCATTTCTTTGTGAACTTTGTAGACTTTGTAGAGTGCTGTAGATGAACAGATGCTCGGATATATTAATCATTTAACACGGATTCCTCATTTTTCTGGACTGAATAAAACGTGCATTGAATTTAAGGAAATGCAAACGTGAGATGTCATTTACGTTTGACCCATCAAAATGAATGCGGTCATTTATTTACAGAATCAAAGTTTAACATCAAACATTTACATTAATTTGGCAAATTATGAAAATAACAACATAAGCAATCAATCAGGAAAAATCATACGGCCATGATTTTTCCGTTGCTTCACCACAGACATTTATGAAAACTGTACAACTATGATCTTTTACCCACATGAATGTGGGTGAGCATTTTACACAGACATTTCTAAAATATCTGGAAGAATTTCTACTTGATAGAAAAGTTTAAAGATGGAAAGAAATTTAGAGGGAGTAAGATGGTGTGTGAGGGGAGAAATGTTCACCAGAATCGACACTCGCCGACTTTCTTCAGCTTTTCCTTACAGTACACTTAGGTGATGAAATCGGCTCCTTTACCTGGAGATGTCTCAGGTGAGATTCCGTTTAACGCACCCTTTCAGCGTCTCAGTAGGTTGGCTGTTACTCGTCCGAAGTAATGGCTAGTGAAAGTGTAATAATCCCATGGAACTCGGAAGAGCTTGTTGTCATGTCAGGATCATCCCGTCTCTCACAGAACTGAGCAGAACTGAACAGAACAGAACTTCTCCAGAGCTTCAACAGAACTGAACTCTCAGAACAGAACTGTGCAGAAACAGCATCCGAGCAGAGACATGAACAGAACTGGTTGGACTGTGTATCCAGCAGAACTCCAACAGCACTCCATCAGAACTGACTAGACCAGGAAGTACTGACATTTTAAAGACTCTTTCCCGGTTCACTTTTGGGATTTGTTCATTGGTCAGAAACGACCAGACGGGGTGTGTTTTGTGACGTAAGAGGTTAGAGACAGCGAGAATTGTTATGAAACAGATCAGAAATGTTCTCACAAACAGAGAGAGTTTTGTTTTGGCGCGTTTCAGAAACAGGTGCCAAAACTTCTCTATTTACGTCTGAGAGGATTCTAAAAACATGACAGTTCGTTCAACAACTTGTTTTTCGTTTGACTCCAACCTTGGAAATGCACACTTGCTCACTCAAAGGCAGAAATCAGAAAATGTATAATTATTCTGTAACAGCTTTGACATGAGAATAAAAATCATTACTCAGTTAATAAAATTGATTAGTGCACTGCAACATCTAAAATGGTTTGAACTAAGACACTTTGATTATCAATATTTGTAAAATAGTAATGATAATAAAAAGAGAGTGTTCTTTTCACTTGAATCTTCAAGAAAGAAAGTCTCAGGATGGGTGAACCTGTATTTCTGAGTTCAAATGAATGAAATGACAGTTCCTGTCCCACAAGGTTCTAAAGGTCAAGAGTTTTGGCCTAAGACTCAGTTTTGACATAGGCCTAGTCCACTACAGTGCTATAGAAGACAAATTTAAAGTCACACTCAAGAGTCCACACATTAGACTAGTCA
>NW_023630928.1:0-1608 GCF_014905685.2 Nematolebias whitei | reverse complement strand
TCCTCTCTTCACTGGCTTCCTGTGCGTGTCAGAGTTGATTTTAAGATGGGGACTTCCGGCTGAATGGCGGTGAGATAAGGTGTGTTTGGGTGTGCTCCTACAGAATTGGCCTTTTCTCTGATTAATGCCTGGGCACTTTTTCCCCGAGTCCGACAGCAAACAATAGCTAACTTACACACTTTACATAACCCTCCTATTTGGCCATTAAAATGCCACCAAAACCGACTAAAGGGGTAAGTTCGATCCAGGCTCACCTGCGGCCTAATCCTCGTAGTGAAGCCTCGAGCTGTCCTGGATCACCTCCTCCGTCTGAGGGCGACGTCAGCAGCCTTAAGCAAGAAATACTTGTAGCTCTCCGAGAGGACCTTGCTGCTATAATTAAAGCAGAATTCCATGCTGTTCTGGGTGAAAGTCTCTCGTCGATTAATGCCGAGCTGTCCGCCTTCAAAAAGGAGCTATCGTCTGGGCTAGCAGCGGTGCAGGAGAGCTTCACGGGGCTAAACCTAACGGTAACAGGGGTGGAGAAGTCCGTCTCCACCTGCACTGACGACATCGTGAGCCTCCAGAAAACAGTTGACGTCCTTACTAAGACGGTGGCACAGTTGGAGGATAAGTGCGAGGACCTGGAGTCCCGGTCTCGACGTCAGAACATCCGCATCATTGGTGTTCCGGAGGATGACCCATCAGCGGCGACGACGGCTGCGGTATCTCGGATGCTAAAGGAGGCCTTCGACCTCGAGGAGGAGCCGCTGCTGGACCGCGCTCATCGCATTCCAACCCCCAAACCGAAAGCAGGCGAGCGGGCCCGTCCGATTGTAGCTAAGTTTCACTACCAAGCGGACTGTGTGAAAATCCTGGCGAAGGCGAGGGAGTTGCAGCGGGTCAAAGTGAACGGTACGAATATCTTCGTTTTCCCTGACTACACTGCCAAAACGGCCCGGGCGCGGGCGGCCTTCACGGAATGTCGTCGCAAGCTCCGGGACATCGAGGGGGTTCGGTTCGGCCTGCTCCACCCGGCCCGGCTGAAGATCACGTTTGAGGGTAACACGCGGGTGTTTACCTCTGCTGAGGAGGCGAAGATTTACATTGAGTCGATTACAAAATGAGCATTACAATTAATATGATCGGTCTCACACTCAGGAACGTCAGTATTATTAGTCATTATTATTATTCAGGTTTGAAAATGTAATCAAAGTGTTCTGTCTACACTCACGGACTTATTTGTTTACATTCAGGGGTTTAATGTTCTGAATTATAATTAGTATGTTTTGTTTACAATTAAGGATTTAATGTTTAGAATTATAATTAGTGTGTTTTGTTTACAATTAGGGATTTAATGTTTAGAACTATAATTAGTGTGTTTTGTTTACAATTAGGGAATTAATGTTTAGAATTATAATTAGTGTGTTTTTCTTACAATTAGGGATTTAACGTTTAGAATTATAATTTGTGTGTTTTGTTTACAATTAAGGATTTAATGTTTTGAATTATAATTAGTGTAAGAGTTCTTGTTCTCCCGGATTAGTGCCTATTATATATTTTAAATCTTTTTATTTTGCTAGTTCGGTAGGAGTCACCTGACACAAGAAGGTGTTTTAGGGTTTTTGC
>NW_023630927.1:0-1608 GCF_014905685.2 Nematolebias whitei | reverse complement strand
CATTGATCAACAGGTCTGTCTGGTAAAGACACAAAGCCATCAAACAAAAAAGGTTTAAAACATTCATCAACACATTCCTTGTTTACATCGTAAGTTGACTTTTCATTTGTTTTAATAAACCCAATGCCTTTTGGTTTATGCATGCTTTGTGAACCTTGTTTCTCTTTTTTCTTCAGGGCAGGGCAGGCGACAAGTACATGTCCAAGTTTGTGGCAATAAAAACACTCTCTCTCTTCTTTTCTAGTATTTAACATTTTTGATACATTTGACACTTGATGTGTGTTCCCTTGAGTATTTTTTTCAGACACAAAAAAAAATGTCTTGTGGGTCAACACATACTCATCGGCCAGTACAGCAGCTGAAGAGAGAGTTTGAACCTTTTGTTCATTCAAATAAACAACAAGCCGTTCAGGCAGAGAATGTTTAAACTCCTCTAACAATATCAACTCCCGTAGTGCATTAAAGTCCTTTACTTCACAAGCCGACACCCACCTATCAAATAACAAACTCTTTTCTCTAGCAAATTCAACATGAGTTTGGCTTGAGGCTTTTTTGTGTCTACGAAATTTTTGTCTATATGCCTCAGGAACTAGTTCATAGACATGTAGAATGGCAGCTTTAACAGTGTCATACTTCAAACTGTCCTCCAGGGACATAGAAGAAACTGCCTCTTGAGCTTTGCCATGTATTTTGCACTGCAAAAGCAGTGGCCAAACCTAAGAGGGCCACTGTAAAGCAGTTGCTATACGTTCAAAAACACCAAAGTAAGCATCCACTTCCGCTTCACGAAATGTGGGCACCATCGCTATATGCTTACTAATATCAATGTAAGGATGGCACCTTTTGCTGTTTCTGTTTGTGTCTGTGTTTCCCTAGTGTTTCCTCGTCAGTTTAATTGTTGCCACCTTTGTCTCATCACACCTGCTGTTTGTAATCACGTCTTGTCTTGTCCTTGTATATAAACCTCCTGTCCTGTGTTGTTCCTTTGTCGGGTCGTATTCGTTTGGGTCTTCATGTTTCCTGCGTCTTGTGAGTTTCTCCCTGAGCTTCCTGAGTCCATGTAAGTTTTGCTGCCACGTCAGCTTATTGTTTTGTTACCTTTTTATTTATCATTAAACATATCTATTTTTGTAATCTGCCGAGATGAGTCCTGTCTGCACAACTGGGTTCGTTCCTGTCCAGCTGATCCTGACAATCAAATGCGGTGCCTGTAGAAGTAGGGGTCACCCTTTGAGCTTCCTTTGCTTCTGCTAAGGAAACACTGTCCTTCTGATGAGAGGACAATTCTAGTTGGCGTAAACGTACCTCTTTATCAGCCTCAATTTCCATTCTTTTTATTTTTAGTTGGTACTCAAGGTGCCTCTGTTCCGCCTTCTCACGGGCTTCCACTTCGAGACGGGCTAGTCTGACTTTAAGTCGGGCCTCATCTCTGGAGCCAGTGCCTGTAGATGGAAGAGGGTCATAACGAGGTAAGGTGAAGGGAGTCTTTTGTTCCCCAGCTTCTTTAGACATTTTGTCAGGAGATCCAGGTGCATCTGGTTCCCACTCTAGAGCACAAGCCTGTTCAGCAAGTGTGTGTCTCACCCCAGCTTGTTCAGGTGCTTCAAG
>NW_023630926.1:0-1608 GCF_014905685.2 Nematolebias whitei | reverse complement strand
TCTTCTTCGCTTGTCATTTTTCTTCTATTTAAAGATTAAACAGGAGAATTTTAATGTTTTAGGTTTTTCAAAATAAATAAAATCAGCAAAGTCTCTTTGTCTGATGTATTTACTTTTATTTAGTGATTTATCAATTAAACGTGCACTATCCTTTTAGCAAATGAGTAAACTTTTTCCAACTTTGTGAAAATCTGTAACTGTTTCTATTTTTAAAAAGTTAATGTTTATTTTTGTACCTTAGTTTTAAGGGATTACCAGTGAAATAAAACTGTTTTGGTGAATGCTCGTTTGCATAAATACCTTATAACTTTTAAAATGCAAGATAACAGTAATTTTCAGCTTTAAGGAACGTTTATTGACTCGAAAATGCTTTTAGAAAGATTAAAACGTTTAATTTCACTGTTTAGACCTAAAAAAGCGAGTGAAACCTGTCTTCTCAAGGTTGTCCAGAAGATGTCAGCCTTACCTTACTAATCTTAACTCAGACACTGTTTGTGTTATCCACTAGGGGAGCTATAACTTCCTGTGGCGTTCGGTTGACATCCTGTTGTTAGCCGCTTAGCTTGAAGTTAGCTTCGGCTAAACTCGGTTAAAATCAACATTTCTGAACGGATTTTTACACAAACGTGGCAAAATTTCAACAAACACGACTTCTTAGCCTGAACATGAGTTTTTGGAACAATATAGCAGCTTCATTTAGTGATTTTAAGCGTAGTTTAAACTCCGGTCGTTAGCTTAAAATTAGCATCGCTAGCGTTGTTTAAAAACATCATTTTATGACGAATTTTAAAGTCTAACGTGACAAAATTTCAGCGAGTGTGCTTCGAAGCACTTGACCAGCGTGTCAAAACCACTTTAAAGTTACTTTTCAGCTTTAAAAAGCAGATTTTATTTCCCTATGAAAACGAATTTCATTTCCGGGTGACGTGATTGACACGTCAATCAGCCAATGACAGAGCAGCGCAGGGGTGAGGGGAGATGACGTAGCACGTCAGTCAAACTTCTCAGCAAATCAGAGCGCTCCACAACAGCGAATTCAACCAATCAAGAAGCGTTAGCAGCAAGCATGCTAGGTTTAGCCTGAAAATAGTTCGTCACTTTTCGTCTTTTAAACTGTCAAAATGCACTTTTTCTGTTAAAAATTGTAACGAATCAACTCCTAACTGTGTTCTGAGATGGCACTCAGCTTTTAAAACGTTTATCCATCTATTCAAAATACTCGTTCAAACTGAACAGAACCGAACCCACAGCCGGGTCTTAGCAGAACCTCGTACTTTTAAACAGAATAACGTCTTCCACAGCTCATCAGCTCTTAGTTACACGTAACAGACGTACAAATTCAGCTTTCATAAAGACTCAATGACACAATTTCAGCTTTTAAAACATTACTAGCCCAACGCTTAGAACATGCAGCGTTTGCTTGAAAGGCGCAGCTCCGAGCGCGCAGCTCCGGCTGCGTTCAATCACAGCTGATAAACCGTTACTTTTTCAACATGCCAACATTTAAATCATCAATCTTACACGTATCAACAGTCATTTAATCCCCGTACGGGCCACCAGTTGTAGTGAGTCACGTGGGTACGTGTCACTAGTTGTATGACAAATATA
>NW_023630925.1:0-1609 GCF_014905685.2 Nematolebias whitei | reverse complement strand
CTTTTTCTTTTCACCACTTGGTTCTATGAGTAACTGTTAAAATAGCAAATTTCTGGAACAGAACGGTTTAAAAAGTGTCTTTAAACTGATTTGCTGTGAGACTTTTAGAAAAATTGCAGGTTTATAAAAAATTCAGTGCTTTAGAGTAAAATACACTAAAAAGAGCTTGGTAACTAGTCTGTTGAGAAATAAGCACATAAAAAGTAACACTGCCGAGAAGCATTTACATAAATATTCATGAATTGGGGTAAAACCTACAGATAGGTACCCACGTTTGAATAAGTGACTTATAACAGTACTTTTGTGTAAACCCAACGCTAAAATAGTGTGAAAACTCATTGACTCGAATACAAATATTTACCTGTAAAATATCTGAAGCTTGCAACTGTTTTAAACAGATAAAGTGCTACACAGTGGAAAACATGACAGGTGTGGTAGAAAAAGATTTTGATGCTTATGGGATGAAGAGCTGTTTAGAATATGCGTTGAAGCTGCTGACAGCACCCGTACATTCACAGATTAAACAGGCAGAGAGCATGAACCCAAAAGAGTTAGTGGACAAGCTGAAGGAGGTTGCAGAAACTGTGACCTCTACAAAAATTTCAATGTCAAACTATGAAAAGCTGGCTAAAATCGCAATTTTGCTGAAAGAATCATTCTATACGGTTGTTGAGAAAGCTGATTACCTTGCAATAAGGTTAGACAGTGAAAAAGAGGTGGTTCAGAAAATTGAAGAACACTTCCTTCAATTTAAAAGTGAACACGAGGTCCGCACAAGAAAACATTATGAACAGATGTTTCAATTACAGCAAAATGCAAGTGCAGAAGTTGATTCAATGACCAGCAAAATACAATTACTTGAGACATCACTATCTGAAGCCATGGATGCTACAGATGTGCTTAAGAAAGATCTGCACAGACTCGAAGTGCATAAAGAGATATTACTGGAAAAAGTTGTGCGTTCACGACATGAATGTCGGTCATCGCAGGAACGACTGAAGGCTTGTGAGGAGGAACTGGCCGCAGCAACAAACAAGATTTCTGACGTGGGGCGAGTTTGTCTGGAACTCAGAGAAGACCGTGGACAAAGTTCAGGTCACCCACAAACGCCTCAGAAAGACGTTGTTGCACCTCCTGCTCTTAATCCACCCTCATCTCGGGCGGTAGGAACAGACGTGAACAGGTCAACTCCACAAAACATGCAACAGAGTGCATGGAAACTTCATCTTTCAATGGATGTTCTGCTAAAACTCTCAAAATATGTACAACGCTTTGTACCTGGACCGATGGGTTCAACTGGAACAAAAGCGTACCTGAAAGATCTCGAATTCAGATTGAAGGATTATCCTAATGCTACGGTTGAGGATAAGATCAGTCTGATAAGACTCACTTCGGACAGAGAGGTGTTCACCTTCATCGTGCGTCTACCAGGTGCAACGAGAAGGGATTACAACCTTCTGTGTGAAGCTTTGGTCAGAGAGTACGACTCCTGCACGGGACCTGCTGGTTTCCCAGCCGCTGACAAGGTCAAGCAGGGCAAGAATGAACATCCAAAGGTCTATTACAAAAGAATCTTCCAAGCTTATTTTGGTTACAGAAATGAAACCGT
>NW_023630924.1:0-1609 GCF_014905685.2 Nematolebias whitei | reverse complement strand
ATTAATGAACATTAATGAACATGAATAAACATTAATGAACATTAATGTTTATTAATAAACAATAATGAACATTAATGTTTACATTAATGTTTATTAATGAACATTAATGTTTACATTAATGTATATTAATAAACATGAATAAACATTAATGAACATGAATAAACATTAATGAACATTGTTTATTAATAAACATTAATGAACATTAATGAACATTAATGTTTATTAATGTACAATAATGAACATTAATGTTTACATTAATGTTTATTAATGAACATTAATGTTTACATTAATGTATATTAATAAACATGAATAAACATTAATGAACATGAATAAACATTAATGAACATTAATGTTTATTAATAAACATTAATGAACATGAATAAACATTAATGAACATTAATGTTTATTAATAAACATTAATGAACATGAATAAACATTAATGAACATTAATGTTTATTAATAAACAATAATGAACATTAATGTTTACATTAATGTTCATTAATGAACATTAATGTTTACATTAATGTTCATTAATAAACATGAACAAACATTAATGAACATGAATAAACATTAATGAACTTTAATGTTCATTAATGTTTATTCATCCATCCATCCATCCATCCATCCATCCATTTTCTTTACCCGCTTATTCCATTTTGGGTCACGGGGGTCGCTGGTGCCCATGTCCATCAATCACTGTGTGAGGGGTGGGGGACACCCTGGACGGGTCGCAAGTCCATCACAGGGACACATAGAGACAAACGAGACAAACATTCACTCTCTCACTCTCACCTAGGGACAATTTAGAGTTACTTATCAGTTCAACATGCATGTTTTTGGTCTGTGGGAGGAAACTGGAGAAAACCCACGCAGCACAGAGAGAACATGCAAACTCCACACAGAAAGTCCCCCGGGCCAAGGTTTGAACCAGTGACCTGCTCGCTGAGAGGCAGCAGCTCTACCCACTGCTCCACCGTGATGCCCCTGCCCTTTTTAATTGTTTCTCAGTTTTTTTTTCAGATACTTTACTAATTTCAGCTTTTTTGTTGCCTCCGTCCAGTTTAGTTTTCTGGTTTCAGTTTTTTGTTCTCCGTTCCACTCCAACACATTTCTAGTTTTCTGTTCACGCTCCTGCTTTCAGCAGATGTCAGCGCTTCACATTCAGCAGCAGTGAAACCTTTTCAGCTCAGTTTCAGCTCATTCAGCATTCACTCTGCATTTTTACTGGAAATTACTTTCTCCAGTCGAGTATTACTTTATTGTAATGTAGTAATTGAGCATGCATCAGGATATTACTTTAAGTAAATTATCCAATCTGTTTTATTTCATGTATTGACCTAGTTCAATTTGAAACGTCATGTGACGTGTAAGTAAATCCATGGTCTGACCGTACTTGGTCTGACGGAGCGAAACTCGGACGCACTCATTGACTCGTCACCTGTTGGCTGACGGGCAGCTAAACCTCCAGCAGGTTCAGGTTCAACTGAAGATAAAGACGTAAACTCCTGGACATGTTTCAAATAAAGATGTAAAGTGACATGTTTAAAATAAAGATATAAAGTGACATGTTTAAAATAAAGATGTAAAGTGACATGTTTCAAATAAAGAT
>NW_023630923.1:0-1609 GCF_014905685.2 Nematolebias whitei | reverse complement strand
TTTCTTTTTCATGGCAGCTGCATTTCTAACATCCTTCTTCCAGTATATCCACTGTCCCTCCTCTGGACATGTCCAAACCACTGTCCCTCCTCTGGACATGTCCAAACTACTGACCCTCCTCTGGACATGTCCAAACCATCTCAGTGTGTCCTCTCTAACTTTATCTCCCAGTTGTCCAACCTGTGCTGTACCTCTGATGATCTCATTCCTGATCTTCTCCATCCTTGTCACTCCTAAGGAGAACCTCAACATCTTCATTTCTGCCACTTCCAGTTCTGTCTCCTGTCTTTTTGTTCACATCTCTGTCTCCAGACCATACAATATAGCTGGTCTCCACTGTCTTGTAAACTTTTCCTTTGACCTTTGCTGACACCCTTTTGTCATACGTTAAGTGTATAACAGATTATAAAGGAAGGAGCGAACAATGCCCCAAAAACCCATCTCTGCCTGATGCCCTCAACAAGTTCTATGCACGCTTTGAAGACCCGAACAGACCACCCAGCACCAGACTCACCTCACTACCAGATGAAGAGCATCTCAGCGTGACCTCAGCCTAAGTAAGGAGGACCTTCAGGAGGATTAATCCACACAAGGCAACCGGCCCAGACAACATCCCCAGAAAAGTGTTGAAAGAATGTGCCGATCAGCTCTGTGAGGTGCTGGCAGACATCTTTAACACCTCACTTACCCTGGAGACAGTTCCCACCTGCCTGAAGACTGCCACCATCATCCCAGTCCCAAAAAGCTCTACAGTGACTGGTCTGAATGACTATCGGCCAGTGGCCCTCACCCCGATAGTCGCTAAATGCTTCGAAAAACTGGTCATGACTCACATCAAAACAACCATCAACATCAACGAGGACCCTCATCAGTACGCATACCGTGAGAACCGATCAACAGAGGATGCAATCTCCTCTGTGGTCCACACTGCACTCAACCACCTGGAGCAGAAAAACTCTTACGTCCGTATGCTCTTTGTGGACTTCACATCCGCCTTCAACACCATGATCCCCCAAACCCTGATGGACAAACTATCCACACTAGGACTAAGCCCCTCCATCTGCAACTGGGTACTAGACTTTTTAACAAACAGACCACAGTTAGTGAGGATCCACAACCTCTCCTCCTCCACCATAACCCTCAGCACTGGCTCTCCTCAGGGATGTGTGTTGAGCCCCCTCCTGTTTACTCTGCTCACGTATGATTGTGCAGCTACCCATCCAGGCTGTCACATTGTAAAGTTTGCAGATGATACAGCGGTGGTGGGATGCATCACAAACAATGATGAGTCCAGCTACAGGCAGGAGGTGGAACACCTGGAGAGCTGGTGCAGAGAGAATAACCTTCACATCAATGTGAAGAAGACAAAGGAGATGATTGTGGACTTCAGAAGGAACAAAAACACCTACACCCCCCTGAACATAAGAGGATCTGCGGTGGAAGTGGTCTCCAGCTACAAGTACTTGGGTGTACACATGAATGACAACCTCAGCTGGAGCAACAACACCACCAGCCTGATCAAGAAAGCTCATCAGAGACTCTACTTCCTCAGACGGCTGAGGCGAGCTGGTCTGGGAAGCTCAGTCCTCACCTCCTTCTACAGGTGTGC
>NW_023630922.1:497-1609 GCF_014905685.2 Nematolebias whitei | reverse complement strand
CAGCTTGTTTAATCATCACTAAATGTGTGTTTTAATGGCACTCATACAGAAATGCTATAATGTTTTGCTTAAAATAACTAAGAATTATAATATGTACAAATAAATAAATACAAAAATAGAATGAAAACCATGCTCCTGCTATGGCTTTAAAACATGCTTAATGTAAGTGGGTCTAAATGTTTTTATTATTATTATTTTTAATATATGTATTTTATATTGTATCTCCATTTTATTGTGGTGCATTAAGCTACTGCTACAACTACAGTGTTCCCTTTTTGTTCAGAGCAGAGCAGTTATAAGTTCTTCATTAAAAAGACCAACAGCCCTGACAGGCTAGGTTTTATAATAAACAGAACAATGAAACAAATGTACACACCATCAATTACCCCAATGATAAACTGTGACAAAGTCTCTACTAATTTAAGAAAACCACTTGGGGAAATAAAAAGTTAGAAGCAAAAAAAGTAATTTTTTTGGGCATTTTACATCTGTCAGTCTGTGTTGTAGCCTGATTACTGTGCGCTAATTGACTTTGCTAATCACACCCCCAGGTGAGATTGGGAGAGGCAGAGGAGAATGAGAGAGTGGGAGAGAGGTGGAGGGTGATGGAGAACACTGCGAGCTGGTAAGTCGCAAAATGGTGGAGCAGCTGCTCAAAGGCTTGTATGTGGAGGCCCCAGAGAGCTGCTCCGTTGGGTGCTCCTTGTTGCAGTGCCACAGTTTGCTGCAGAAAAACACCGAAGGCTTAATGTGGGACGGCTGCACTGGAAACTAAACCATCTGAAGGCATTATGGCGCAGGGAGGGGCTATTTGCAGGCGTGAGACTCAACAGAAAACACTTCTCAGCCTACAAACAATACGGCAGTTACTGCTTAAACAGAACATCTGGACACAGACGAATAAATAACGTTTATCGTCTGGAGAAAATATCAGAGAAGGTGCCTGAAAGATTAGAACCCAAAACTCAGCCTGGATGACACCGACCACAATGATAATTGAGTATTTAAAGTGACTTTAATAAATGGAAACGCATTATTTGTTTATTTTGTTGTGTAAATAAATAAATATATATATATATATATATATATATATATATATATATATATATATA
>NW_023630922.1:0-487 GCF_014905685.2 Nematolebias whitei | reverse complement strand
ATATATATATATATATATATATATATATATATATATATATATATATACTGTATATATACATTTAAGGCATTTTAAATCCTTTGCAAACTCCTGCAATATTCTAAACAATGTTTCTAAAATATGTTTCTAAACTCTAAACGTTCTAAAAGAGCACAGAATGCCATGATTTCAGCTTCCTGCCACCTGCCATTCTCTCGGCCACGCCCACTTCTCCACTGCAGAAGTGAGATCAGCTGATCAGCTGCAGGAGGAAGCTTTTTTTTTTTTGCAGTTGTGTGTTGCACACACGTGTTATATAATATAAAATAATTTATTTTAAATAAAAATGCCATGTCGATCGTGTGGCTCATCCATCAATCGGCCAATTGTGTGTCATGTCCACTCTTATTTTGAAAAACCGCGAATGAGCGAGTCCACCAAAAATGAACTGGGAAGTAGCGAGGGACTACTGTACACATACATATCTACCTATCTACCTATCTACTAT
>NW_023630921.1:425-1609 GCF_014905685.2 Nematolebias whitei | reverse complement strand
TGGTACTCTCCCTTGGGTCTCCTGAGTCTTGTCCTGAGTCTTGTCCTGAGTCTTTCCCTGAGTCTTCCTGGTCCCTCGAGTTCCCCGTGTCTCTCTTGTCACCTGAGTTCCCCGTGCCTATTCATGTAAGTTTTTGCTGCCCCGTCAGCTTGTTTATTTTGTACTTTTATTTTCCATTAAAACATATTTTTTGTATATCTGCCGAGTTGAGTCCCTGTTCTGCACTCTGGGTTCGCTGCTAACCGCAAACTACGACAGTACGACCCGACCAGAACAGAACCCAGCGGGCAGGGTTCTCACTTGGCAACACTCACCCATTTTTGTTTTTTCCCCTCCTCGTGCTGTGATGGACGAGCTCCTCTCCGTCTCCGTCCATCCACCGTCCCGCTGCCGCCGCGGCGGACGGTTCCGGAGGCAGTCTGCAGCGACCGGGCCGTTCTCGTCGGCCGAGCAGAACTTCAGAGCTGGTTCCGGTGTTTTCGTGGGAGCAGGGTTCGCCGCCTCACCTCCCAGGTTTCCGGTGGGGGCGAGATCCAGCGTCCCGCGGGAGCTCCGGTCCACTCCTGCTCGGTTCGGTAAGTCCGGTCCGGTTGACGTAACAGGGGCGGGTTCCGTCGCCTCACCTTCCAGGTTCCTGGTGGGGGCGGAATCCGGCCTCTCACCGCCAGTCCGCGCTGCGGCTGTTCGACCCAGCCCGGCCGTACCTCCGGAGAGTTTTCAGTGTGACTCCGTGGGGGCGTGTCCCGCCGCCTCACCTCCCAGGTTTCCGGTGGGGGCGGCATCCGTCACCACATCCACTCATTCACACTTTCCCTTTTTTCATTCATTTTCCCCTGAAAATATTTTTCAGGTTAATCAAGCCCTTTTTGAACTTTTTAATTCAGTTAAAAATAACCCGTCCTCCTTTGATTTAGTTTTAACCCAGATGGAGGATTTTTTACTTTCTATCCCAGGCCTTTCTTTGCTCCCCGAGTATGATTTTTTGTTATCTCAATTAAAGACTCTTAAGACTCCTAGTTCATCCATTCCTGAGGTGGGCCCCACGCTGCACGCAGCCTCTGAGGTGGGTCCTACGCTCTCCAATTCTCCAGAGGGGTCGACGCTCTCCAATTCTCTAGAGGGGTCGACGCCCTCCAAGCCGTCTGCTGCAGCCCCCCAGGCTCCCATGCCGTCTGCTGCAGCCC
>NW_023630921.1:0-415 GCF_014905685.2 Nematolebias whitei | reverse complement strand
CTGCAGCCCCCCAGGCTCCCATGCCGTCTGCTGCAGCCCCCCAGGCTTCCATGCCGTCTGCTGCAGCCCCCCAGGCTTCCATGCCGTCTGCTGCAGCCCCCCAGGCTTCCATGCCGTCTGCTGCAGAGCCACAGGCCTCCAAGTCGTCTGCTGCAGAGCCACAGGCCTCTAAGTCGTCTGCTGCAGAGCCACAGGCCTCCAAGTCGTCTGCTGCAGAGCCACAGGCCTCCAAGTCGTCTGCTGCAGAGCCACTGGCCTCTCCCCCAGCAGCAGCAACTCCCCTGGCCTTTCCTCCAGCAGCAGCAACTCCCCTGGCCTCTCCGTCTCCTGCTGCAGTCTCACAGGCTTCCACGCCGCCCGCTGCAGCCCAACAGGCTTCCACGCCGCCCGCTGCAGCCCAACAGGCTTCCACGCC
>NW_023630920.1:0-1609 GCF_014905685.2 Nematolebias whitei | reverse complement strand
TGATTTTAGCAGATAGAAGAATTTTAAAGATGGAAAGATGAAGTTTAATTTGTTGTGTTATATGTTCTTTCTCCACCCGAGTTCTGTAGTTACCGCTTCAATCCTGCAGGAAGTCAAATCATTGCACATCAGATACCACACACGCACCTTCAGTTTATGAATATTTAATAAGTAAAGTAACTCAGAAATAAAAAAGTTGTCACAGATTCACAAGTATAAACAGTGGGTTAGTTAAATGCAGTCGTTATTTTAACATATTAAAATCTGGATGCATCTCTTAATCTTTACAATACAACCTGCATTGTCTTTCTGCTCCAAACTGCTCCTGGCTGGCTGCGTCTCTCTCTCACACACACACCAGGACAGGACTCTTCACTTCTCTTTGTCTCAGAAAAACAGGGCGTTCCTTCACACAGAAAAACTAACTTTTCAGCGCGCTTTGAGTCTGTCTGCGATCTGATTGGTCAGTATCCAATTCCAATCAGAAGTGGTTTACATCGTGTTACATTATATAAACAGGAAATGGAATCAATCTGTGAGAACCTCTTCAAAGTAAAACAGGAAGTGGGTCAATTTCAAAATAAAATAAGAAATGGGATTCAGATTCAAAAGGAACAAAATATTATTCCACAACAATTCCCCCTTTCGACCTCATAAAAGAGGTCGACATCATTAGGAAGAATATGCTTCTCTGCGCCGAAGTGGTTGAATCTCAAAATCAGAAAGTTCATATCCTCTGCGCATTAGGAGCTGACGAGCTATCTCAGGGTCACGCTTCTCTAAAGTGGAAGTGATAAGTCGTACTAACAGAGATCTCAGGCAGGGAATACAACAACATCCACATGTGATTAAAATAGCTGCAAATACTGCAATGGAAATTAACATGGACACAATCATCTGCTTCCAGGGGCCAAACACTTTGAAGAGCCATTCATCAAGAGGATTATCTACACCAGAGTGAGATTTCATCTCATTAGACAACGTTCTCAAACCTTCAAGTGCACGGGTCACTTTTCCATCAGGGGCAGTGTTATTAGGAATAAAACTACAACACAAGTCACCAAACATGCTACACACACCTCCTTTCTCAGCTAAAAGCATATCAAGCGCCATTCTGTTTTGCACAGCCATCAGAGAAGTTGGAGCTAGTTGCTCCGCTAAGCCCTCAACAGCGTCTCTGGTAAGGTTGGACAGACGCATGACATTGTAATGTATGTAATTTATTCGGTCAACATTTTTATTTGGTGTAATTGGGAAATATGCTGAAACAACAGGTAAATTTTCAAAACCTGTCGCAATCTGATCTACTAATTTGTGCTCATCAGGAACTCCCCTAGGGATTCCTATGGCATCAATATAAGTAGTAGAGCCCACAGTGGGGTCAAAATTATAAGTTGAACGTCTCTTCCTAATGGGAGAGATGGAGGTGTCATTTAAAACTTCCAAACGAGGGCCAATCAAGGTTAACGATGCAGCTAAGCGTACCAATGCACACAATCCCACAGAATCCTGAGGGATATGTGTTAGTAAACGTCTACCACCACAATAATAATACAGGTCAGCGCGAGCCACCTTACCCACACGAGTGTTGTCAGAGATATTTTGTTGC
>NW_023630919.1:0-1610 GCF_014905685.2 Nematolebias whitei | reverse complement strand
AGTCTCCCAGGAAATCATTGACAACAATGATTCTTGCCCAGAATATGTGGAAGGAGCTCCTCTCACTGACATAAAAGTACCATATAGGCTTGATGTGGACCGGAAATTAAACTTTAGTTCATTGTTGTACTGCAGTAAAGAGTGGGAGATGATTCTTTGTGTCCGAGTCCTGAAGATTGAAATAATTCTCCTCACTCCCTCTCATTGTTTCCATTCTGTAAAACACCTTAAGACAGGGGGGCTTTAATAGAAACATCACCTATGAACAATTATTATCTTACCTGTTGCAGATTGCTGTTTGAATTACCTCAGTTTGTAGTTTAATTATGAGCTAATGGCTACTTTGAGCCACTAATGGATTGCGGCCATCTTATCTTAAAAATATAATTCAAAAACTTTATTCATCCCAGAGGGAAATTAAATGTTGTTGTAACTCATCATCCTGGTTTCATTAAAGAGATGCTGATGTCTTTGGGCAGGAAGGATCTCTTGTAGCGGATCTGAAGAAGCCTCTGACTGAAGACACTCTGTTGTATGACAGTCTGATGAAGAGGATGCTGAGTGTTGTCTACAGGTCCTTCTCAAAAAATTAGCATATTGTGATAAAGGTCATTATTTTCCATAATGTAATGATAAAAATGAAACTTTCATATATTTCAGATTCATTGCACACCAACTGAAATATTTCAGGTCTTTAATTGTTTTAATACTGATGATTATGGCATACAGCTCATGAAAACCCAAAATGCCTGTCCCAAAAAATTAGCATATTTCATCCCACCAATGAAAGACAAGTGTTTTTAATACAAAAAACACCAACCTTCAAATAATCATGTTCAGTTATGCACTCAATACTTGGTCGGGAATCCTTTTGCATGAATGACTGCTTCAATGCGGCGTGGCATGGAGGCAATCAGCCTGTGGCACTGCTGAGGTGTTATGGAGGCCCAGGATGCTTCGATAGCGGCCTTAAGCTCATCCAGAGTGTTGGGTCTTGCGTCTCTCAACTTTCTCTTCACAATATCCCACAGGTTCTCTATGGGGTTCAGGTCAGGAGAGTTGGCAGGCCAATTGAGCACAGTAATACCATGGTCAGTAAACCATTTACCAGTGGTTTTGGCACTGTGAGCAGGTGCCAGGTCGTGCTGAAAAATGAAATCTTCATCTCCATAAAGCTTTTCAGCAGATGGAAGCATGAAGTGCTCCAAAATCTCCTGATAGCTAGCTGCATTGACCCTGCCCTTGATAAAACACAGTGGACCAACACCAGCAGCTGACATGGCACCCCAGTGACTGTGGAAACTTGACACTGGACCTCAAGCAATGTGAATTCTGTGTCTCCTCTCTTCCTCCAGACTCTGGGACCTTGATTTCCAAAGGAAATGCAAAATTTACTGTAATCAGAGAACATAACTTTGGACCACTCAGCAGCAGTCCCAGGCGAGATGCTTCTGACGCAGTCTCTTGTTCAAAAGTGGCTTGACCTGGGGAATGCGGCACCTGTAGCCCATTTCCTGCACACGCCTGTGCACGGTGGCTCTGGATGTTTCTACTCCAGACTCAGTCCACTGCTTCCGCAGGTCCCCCAAGGTCTGGAATCGGCCCTTCTC
>NW_023630918.1:0-1610 GCF_014905685.2 Nematolebias whitei | reverse complement strand
GTTGAAGCTTGACAGTGCTCGGACTGAATGTGGAGCTGTGACAGGGATTTGGAGCAGCTGTTATCAGGACTGTGATCTCCCTGGCAGCACTCATGAATGGTGGAATAATCTGGAGATGCTGTGAGCTCGACTTTGGAGTAAAGGATCAATTCGGCTGTTTTGGAGTTTCCATCAGAGAATATGTACCAGCGAGACTTTAAAGGCAGAAACAACAATTCACGAGTTCTGCCTGACCCAAACTGTGGCCTTGATGCCGGACTTATCTCAACTCCTCCTGGAATGTTTAAGGAAAACAACAAATGCTTTGACTGTTTCCTCACCCCTCCCTCCCCAAGGCCGTGGACATGTAACAGAACCTCAACTGAGCTGAAGATGAACGTCACCTCTTATCTGGACAATGGCTGAGTGGGGGCTCTGGACTATGCTATGACTTTCCCTTAAAAATTCAATGTTTTCACCGCCTATATGTAAATGTATAACGTCTGTTTATGTTGCTTTGCTGTGGTAGGTTTTTTTGATGCCTCAAATTGTGCCCTGTCTAGGACACGGTGTGAGAGATCTTTTTTTATACCGTCTCTCCTCATGTTTTCTTTCCTTTTCTTATCTAAGCAAAATATTATTCTGAATAAGAATAAGAAGGCTGCACTGATTATTTATAGCCGCAGCTTCGTGCACTCCGCCCATCTTCGGACGACTGTACGTACATATTCGCGTTGTATCTCGGTGCAATGCCAATAAAGTTTATTCTGATTCTGATTCTGATGATCTGGAGCTTTCATTAAGAAGAACAAGCGCCACAAGGAATGCTGGAAGAACGGCCTATGCAGTGAGGAACAACCTGCGGGACTTCTTCTCATCACCACATGGTGTTGTGCCTTGGCAACAAGCCACAATAAGAAGAGGCAGGTTGTTTGTGTGATTAACCATCAATAAATTGATAATAAAATAAATTTGTTCATCATTGTGTTTGTACAGTTCAAACCCCGGTCCAGGGGCCTTTCTGGGTGGAGTTTGCATGTTCTCTTCGTTCATGCGTGGGTTTTCTCCGGGTGCTCCGGTTTCCTCCCACAGACCAAAAACATGCATGTTAGGCTGATTGGTAACTCTAAATTGTCCCTAGGTGTGAGTGAAAGAGTGAATGGTTGTTTGTCTCGTTTGTCTCTATGTGCCCCTGTATGGACTTGCGACCCGTCCAGGGTGTACCCCGCCCCTCGCACAGTGATTGCTGGACATGGGCACCGGCGACCCCCGTGACCCAAAATGGAATAAGTGGGTAAAGATAATGGATGGATGGATGGATGGATGGATGGATGGATGGATGGATGGACGTGTTTGTACAATAATGAATATTTGGATTTGTCAATTTATTTGGGTTTTTAAAACAAATAAAATATACATATTTCCATTGTGAAATTTTTATTTATCTACAGCAAAAATCCAATGTGCACCATAACAACACACAATACATATTTAAGAGTAAATTCATCCTAAAAAACACACACACATTTGAAATTAATGGAATAGGAACCCACTAATAGCTGATATAAAACATCCATCCATCCATCCATTATCTTTTACCCGCTTATTCCATTTTGGGTCACGGGGGTCGC
>NW_023630917.1:0-1610 GCF_014905685.2 Nematolebias whitei | reverse complement strand
CCGGTATATTTGAGCGTTCCTGATTGGTCAATATCAACCAGACAGGGGTGTGTTTTGTGATGTAAGAGGTTACTAGAAGTCAGAAAACAGCAAGAACTTTGCATGAGGATTAAAAAATCATTACACTGTTTCACAGTTAATAAAATTGATTAGTTCACTGCAACATCTAAAATGGTTTGAACTAAGACACTTTGATTATCAACATTTGTAAAATAGTATTGATAATAGAAAAGAGAGTGTTCTTTCACTTGAATTTTCAAGAAAGAAAGTCTCAGGATGGGTGAACCTGTATTTCTGGATTCAAATCAATGAAATGACAGTTTCTATCCCACAAGCTTCTTAAGGTCAAGGGTTTTGACCTTAGGCTTAGTTTTGACATCAGGTCAAGTTCACTACAGACTAAAAAGAAAAATTGCAGGTTTATAAAAATTCAGTGCTTTAGAGTGAAAGACACTGAGAAGCTTGGTAATCTAGTATCTGTTAAAAAATAAGCACATAAAAAGTAACACTGCAGAGAAGCATTTACTTAAGAATATTCATGAATTGGGGTAAAACCTACAAATAGGTACCCACATTTGAATAAGTTGACTTATAACAGTACTTTTGTGTAAACCCAAAGCTAGAATAGTATGAAACTCATTGACATTTGAATACAATTATTTACCTGTAAAAATATCTGAAGCTGGCAATTGTTTTACACAGATAAGTGCTGAACAGGGAATAACCATAACAGGTGTCAGGGAAAAAGATTTTGATCCTTATGAGATGAAGGACTGTTTAGAAAATGCGTTAGCACTGCTGACAGCATCCTTACATCCATATGGCAAACAGGCGGAGAGCATGAACCCAAAAGAGTTAGTGGACAATCTGATGGAGGTTGCAAGGAGTGTGACCTCTACAGAAGTTACAATGTCAAGCTATGAAAGGCTGGCTAAAATTGCAATTTTGCTGAAAGAATCATTCTATACAGTTGTTGAGAAAGCTGATTACCTTGCAATAAGGTTAGACAGTGAAAAAGAGGTGGTTCAGAAAATTGAAGAACACTTCCTTCAATTTGAGAGCGAACACGAGGTCCTCATGACAAAACATTATGAACAGATGTTTCAATTACAGCAAAATGTAAATGCAGAAATTGATTCGCTGAATAGCAACATACAGTTACTTAATGCATCACTATCTGAAGCCAGGGATGCTAAAGAGCTGTTGTCCAGTGAATACTTTGCATTAAGACGGGATCACGACGAGAAAATGTCACAAGTTTCCCGCTGCAAAGGTGAAATAGATGTGCTTAAAACACAACTTGACGAATGCACACTAGTAAAAGAGGCATTACTCCAACATTGTGTGCGTTTACAGGGTGAATGTCGGACATCACAGGAACGCCTGAAGGCTTGTGAGGAGAAACTGGCCGCAGCAACAAATAAAAGTTCTGACGTGGGGCGAGTTTGTCTGGAACTCAGAGAAGACCCTGGACAGAGTCTAGGTCACCCACAAACACCTCGGAAAGATGTTGTTGCACCTCCACATGTGTGGAGAGAAAAACCTCCAAAAGTCTATTACACACCTCTTGCTTTTAAGCCCATCCAACCACCCTCACCTAAAGTGGTAGG
>NW_023630916.1:0-1610 GCF_014905685.2 Nematolebias whitei | reverse complement strand
CTAACTGTGTTCTGAGATGGCACTCAGCTTTTAAAACGTTTATCCATCTATTCAAAATACTCGTTCAAACTGAACAGAACCGAACCGGACCACAGCCGGGTCTTAGAGCAGAACCTCGTACTTTTAAACAGAATAACGTCTTCCACAGCTCATCAGCTTTTAGTTACACGTAACAGACGTACAATTTCAGCTTACACAAGACTTAATGACACAATTTCAGCTCTCTGTGAGCCTCACTGAGCTCCACAGACCGACACGCTTAAAACATGCAGAGTAACACAGCGGCGCAGCGTTTCAATCAGCTGATAAACTGTTATTTTTTCAACATGCCAACATGGAAAAATCAATGTTTACACGAATTAACAGTCATTTATGAGACTTACGGGCCACCAGTTGTAGTGAGTCACGTGGGTACGTGTCACTAGTTGTAGTATGACAATATATGAGATATATATTGATACAATATTCACGAGTTCTTCATCTTTCTGACTGTGTAATGCCGTGCATTGAATTTAAAGAAATGTAACGAGAGACGTTATTATCTTTGACCCATCAAATCAATGCGGTCATTTATTTTCAGAATCAAAGTTTAACATCAAACATTTACATTAATTTGGCAAAATATGAAAATAATAACAGACAAGTTTCACAGAAAATGAGCATCAAATCACTCGGCGGTGATTTGAGGACTTTGCTTCAGATATTTCTAAAATATCTGTACTGATGTTATGAGAAAGAGGAGAGTTTAAGATGAAATGGAGATTTATCTTACAGGGAAATATGTGAGGAAATTAATATCTGTTGACCAGAAATTGCACGCTCCATCAGATCTCAGCTTGCCTCCGGTACACTTTAGTTGAAGAAGAGACCGTTACCTGGTTGATGATAGATCAGCTCGATAGAGAATCCTACAGACTTTTCAGTGTCTCCGTTGAGAGCAGCTAAAATCCTTCGAGAGTCGTGCGTGGGTCGTTCAAACAGAAATTATAATTCCAAACGTCTCTGGATCATCCTGAACGCGTTCTGCATCCAAGAACTCTGAACAACTCTCTAGTTCTTCATCTCCTCAGCCTCTGGAACTATCAGACTCCAGACTCTCTCATGAATTCTCCGGAATTCTAACAAATTCTCTTCAGAACTCCTTCAGAACTAACAAATTCTTCAGAACTGTTCACCATTCTGACATGAACTGGGAAGTTGCCACATTTTAAATGGGTCGACTTCCGGTTCAATTTAGAGCTTTCTGATTCGTGGATGTACCAGAAAGAGGTGTGGTTTTTGACGTAAGGTATTATCAAAAGTCGAGGTCAGGGAATGAATTTGTTTTACAGACAGAAAAGATTATTGGAGAAACAGCAGACTTTTTGGAGCCTCACTCTGTTGTATCTTTCCAAATAGTAAAACATGACATCCCATTTTCAGTAAACATTTAGTTGACCGAAGCTTCAACTTTCACATACTTACGAGCTTAGCTCATTTCAGACAGAAAATCAAGAAATGCATATTAACCTGATTTCTTCTTGAATGAGGAATAAAAATCATTACTTACTGTTTATGTAAAATAAAAATGAGTAGTTCTTTCCAACCTGTAAGCATTGAATGGAACTAAC
>NW_023630915.1:0-1611 GCF_014905685.2 Nematolebias whitei | reverse complement strand
ATGTCTGCTGGTGGCTGCATGCAGGCCCTCAGGTGGTCTATGGCGGCGGTCGTGGGTCACCGATCTGGTAGCCTGGCTGTGCTGATGTGGGTTCGGGGTGGGCGCGGGGGCTTGGGGTTCTGGGGGCTTGTCGCCCCCGGGCTTGGGCCTGTGGGGTTCGGGGATCTTGGGCTCTGGCGGGCGGGTTGCCGGGCTCTGGGCCGGCTTGCGTTCTGGTGCCCGGTTCTGGGCGGGGGCCTTCGGCTCGCTGGTGGGTTGTGGGTCATGGGCTGGGGGGTTGGGTGTTTGGGGGCGTGACCAGTGGCCCCTAGGAGGGGGTAGTTTGACCCAGCCTAGGTGTCTAGTGTGCTATGTGTTTTGAGAGATGTCCGAATGAGGGGTGGGTGTAGTATTTCTTCTGGAGTGGGGATGGGGTGGATGTCCTTGGGGGCGGCCCGGGACTGTGCATGGCCGGCTGGCTGGCCCCTTTCCTGTGGTGGGGGCTCGCTCCCGGTGCTTCCTGGCACTGTCGGCGGTTGGGCGGGCGCTCTTAGCCGGGTCGTCCTGGTGGGGTTTGGCTCCATCTGGTAGCGGGCTGACTGCGGTCTGTGGGGGTCCTGGTGGCCCTCGGGTGTGTAGGCTGCTGGTGCAGCTTCTGGCGGCCCTCGGGGCTCTGTCCCTCTCTGGTCTGGAGCTCAGCGGGCCTGGCGGTCGGTCCAGATGGAGAGGTGTCTTGGCCTCAATCCCTGGGTGGACCTTGGGGGGCTGGGGGGGGGGGGGGGTGTTGGGTCAGTGGGGGAGCTGACCCCCTGTGGGAGCATTTGCTCTCACAGTTATTTCTCCCCATCCCTCACCATGCACCTCCACCCTCTTCATTTCAATTCCATACATTTAGGGTTGTTTGGGCTCGGGTGTGCTGCAACAATTTTACATCTTTGTTGACCATAGCCACCTGGGACTCAATTTTATTGTACACCTTAGACATTCATTCATAACATCCTCATGACATTCATATATAGGAATTTGAGGTGGGCACATGGCTATGGGTGGTGGGATGACCTTACTCTCACCCCCTGTGCCTGTGCTCACTTACAACGGTTGCATTTAGACACTAGGGTTTGGATAGAGTTGGGGTGGAGGGGAAACTGGCACCATGCCAGCCTTTGCTCCTTCTTCTTTCCTTTTTAATGGCACTATACAACAACACACATCAACAGCACATCTAGGGGTGGGGGTGTATGTGTCGGGGTCTTATTTTTATTTTATTTATTTATTTATTTATTTATTTATTTATTTATTTATTTATTTATTTATTTATTTATTTCTCCTCTTCCTACCCACCTAGTTCCCTGACTGCCATTCCGGGGGTGGGGTCCGGGAGAAGGGCAGGCCGTCGGGTGTTGACCAGGACTATGTGGGGGTTCAGGGTCTGGGGGTTGCCATGGGCGGTGCTGGCGCTGTGCTCTCCCTGGGGTTGTTTGGACCCCCTGAGCTTGGCTCTTGGGTGCCATGGTTGGCCCGCTGGCCGGGGTGGCTGCCGGGGCCTGGCGGGCGGTCGGCTGGGGGTGCGTGCTTGGTTGTTGGCGGTGTGTGGGGGTGGTCGGTGGCGTGTCCTCTTCATGGTGGGGGGGT
>NW_023630914.1:238-1611 GCF_014905685.2 Nematolebias whitei | reverse complement strand
CCTCAGCAACCACCCGAGCCGCATGTCGCTTGGACTGCCGGTACCCATCAGCTGCTTCCGGGGTCCCACAGGCCAAAAAGGCCCGATAGGACTCCTTCTTCAGCCTGACAGCATCCCTCACCGACGGTGTCCACCATCGGGTTCGAGGGTTGCCGCCGCGACAGGCACCGACAACCTTGCGGCAGCAGCTCTGGTAAGCCGCCTCGACAATAGAGGCACGAAACATGGTCCACTCAGACTCAATGTCCCCCACCTCCCTCGGAACATGTTCAAAGTTCTCCCGGAGGTGGGAGTTGAAACTCCGTCTCACAGGAGACTCTGCCAGACGTTCCCAGCAAACCCTCACAATACATTTGGGTCTGCCAGGTCTGACCGGCATCCTCCCCCACCATCGGAGCCAACTCACCACCAGGTAGTGATCAGTTGACAGCTCCGCCCCTCTCTTCACACGAGTGTCCAAGACATGTGGCCGCAGATCAGATGAGACGATGACAAAGTCGATCATCGAACTGCGGCCTAGGGTGTCCTGGTGCCAAGAGCACATATGGACACCCTTATGCTTGAACAAGGTGTTTGTTATTGACAATCCATGACGAGCACAGAAGTCCAACAACAGAACACCACTCTGGTTCAGATCAGGGGGGCCGTTCCTCCCAACCACACCCCTCCAGGTCTCACTGTCATTGCCCACATGAGCATTGAAGTCCCCCAGCAGAACAAGGGAGTCCCCAGAAGGTGCACTTTCCAGTACCCCCTCCAAGGACTCCAGAAAGGGTGGATAATCTGAACTGCCGTTTGGTGCATAAGCACAAACGACAGTCAGAACCCGTCCCCCCACACATAGGCGGAGGGAGGCCACCCTCTCATTCACCGGGGTGAACCCCAATACACAGGCACCAAGTTGGGGGCCAATAAGTACGCCCACGCCTGCTCGATGCCTGTCACCAGGGGCAACTCCAGAGTGGAAGAGTGTCCAGCCCCTCTCAAGGAAACTGGTTCCAGAGCCCGAGCCATGCGTAGAGGTGAGTCCGACTATTTCTAGCCGGAACCTCTCAGCCTCACACACCAGCTCAGGCTCCTTCCCCACCAGTGAGGTGACATTCCACGTCCCAATAGCCAGCTTCTGTAGCCGAGGATCAGACCGCCAGGGTCCCCGCCCTCGGCCACCACCCATCCCACATTGCACCCGACCCCTTTGGCCCCTCTCACAGGTGGTGAGCCCATGGGAAGGGGGACCCACGTCTCCTCTTCGGGCTGTGCCCGGCCGAGCTCCATGGGTAAAAGCCCGGCCACCAGGCGCTCGCCCGCGTGCCCCACCTCCAGGCCTGGCTCCAGAGTGGGGCCCCGGTGACCCACGTCTGGGCAAGGGAACA
>NW_023630914.1:0-138 GCF_014905685.2 Nematolebias whitei | reverse complement strand
TGCCCCACCTCCAGGCCTGGCTCCAGAGTGGGGCCCCGGTGACCCACATCCGGGCAAGGGAACACTAGGTCCATTTATTTGTGTCATCATTGGGGTCTTTGGGCTGCACTTTGTCTGGTCCCTCACCTATCCATCCAT
>NW_023630913.1:0-1611 GCF_014905685.2 Nematolebias whitei | reverse complement strand
AGTGGAGGAGAGTATGGAACATTTAAAACCTGAATTGACAAAATGTAACGAGGCAACCACAGTTATGCAAATATCACATTTTGCCTTTAATAACTGTACAAGGACACTGGTTTTAAAAAAATAAAAGTACAGGGTGAGTGGTTTGAGCCACAGACAACTCTCACATATAACATGCAATTATGTGAGACAGCTGATAAAGGAGAGATATAAAGATGCTGAAATTAGGTCATGTTAACCCATGTTTAGCCAGAGACAAGGTATTGTGTGATTGGACTCATGAACCAGCGAGAGATATGCTATGGCAGATTGGCCCACACACTCTGTGTGTAGCCACAATTAGGAGTCATCCTCAGTTACCTAAGGTGCCTTTTTCTGGGTGTTTGACAGGTGTATATCTGTGGCATTGGAACAACCGGACTTATCGTTTGACTAATTATAGTTCTGACACTCGCCTTACTACCGTACAATGGCAAGTTCTGAAAGTACCGTGGCGAGTCTCTATGGACCATTTAAAATGCACATTGAATGAGTCCATGGAGTTAACTGAAATGATCAGGTCTCATAAGTCCAACGTATCCAGTCTTCAGGTATCGACTTAAATTACCCAGAACAAGGTTTTTACATGTGGCTAAAACTAATAGTGTAGGCGTCGGCTCACCATTGGTGGGATATATTCGCAGGAATATTATCTACGGCGCAAAATATATGCAGTACCCCTTTTGTTTGTTTAGTGAAAAGAAGAATAACTAGTTTGATCTATGTATCTCTGTATTAACTTTGTGTATTTTGGGAACTTGTTTTTATATTAGGAGGGTTTAAAAAAGAATTAATCAGGAAATTTATAATACAGCTGGTACATGGTTTGGTAGGGAAAAAACTATAATCTGAACACCTACCAGGTGTTTTGATTTACAATGATCGTGTCAGTGGGAACGTAATAACTCAAACGTTCCAGGGGTTTGAAACTCGTCTGGATTTTCTTAACTGTGTGAGTGAGTTTATTTAGGATAAAGTTCCAGAACAATCTGGATTTCCTTAACTGTGTGAGTGAGTTTATTTAGGATAAAGTCCCAGAACAATTTCAATTTCAGGAGAACTCGACCATTCAGAGGTCAGAGATCGTTTAGAGTTCAACATAAAGGGATGGCATTTTCAAAACTAAAAAGTTGTATTGTGGAATTATGTTTTACATGCCATGAAGGCAAAAGGGTGGAATGATATAAAAATATGTTTTACAAGGTGTTAAGTTGCCTTTATGCCTATTCAAACATATACATTTTGTGTGTGTTACTTTTCAGAATTAAATGTCTAAATTGCCATAAAAGGCAAGGGTGGAATGATATAGGAATGATTATTTTGATGCTTTTATGTCAATTTATACTTATTTTACACTCATTTACATGTAGTTTGAAAACACACTTATACTCACTTTTGATGCAGCTTATCTGCTTAAAGTCAGGCCTGTGCTGCAGATGTGTTTTGGAGTAATTAAAGTTCTCTGGGGGATGCTCTAACCAGAAGACCGGGCCCAAACTTAAGGTTACAGTGACCCAGATTTTGAAGGACATGTTTTTATGAAGCCATCACTCTGTTGCACAGACTGCTTTGATG
>NW_023630912.1:0-1612 GCF_014905685.2 Nematolebias whitei | reverse complement strand
AAATTGACCCGGAAGTCAACTCATTTAAAATGTGGCAACTTCCCGGTTCTCTGCAGAGTGCTGAAGAGTGATGGAGTTAAAGTGTAAGAGTGAAAGAGCTAAGAGTTAAAAAACCAAAGAGTTAAAGAGATGAAAAACTCTCTGATGCAGCTCCTGGAGTAAAGAGTTCAGAGTTCTTGGATGCTAACGCAGGCGTCCAGAATGCTTCTTGAATCCAGGAAGCAGTGACGATTTTGGGGATTATAACTTCTGTTTGGATAACCTCGCACGACTCTCTAAGGGTTTGGCTGTTCTCAACGGAGACGCTGAAAGAGTCAGAAAGGAACCCTACGCCGACGCTGATTTTATCATCAACCAGGTAGAAGGTTCTATTTTCGACCAAGTGTACCGTGAACAAGCTAAGAACTGAAGGAGCGTGCACGTTTCTGGTCAAACAGATTAATTCCCTCACACATCTCTCTGTAAGATAAATCTCCATTTTCCATCTTAAACTCTCCTTTCTCCTAAAATTATTACAGATAATTTAGAAATATCTGAGGCAAAGTTCTCAATCACCGCCGTGTGATTGATGTCTGTTATTTTGCTGAGAAGTGAGGACAATCTCCGTATTGTTCAAACTTTCTGTGAAACTTGCCATTGTTATTGTTTTCATATTCTGCCAAATTAATGTAAATGTGTGATGTTAGACTTTGATTCTGCAAATAAATGACCGCATTCATTTTGATGGGTCAAAGGTAAATAACGTCTCTCGTTACATTTCTGTTAAACTCAATGCACGCATTTACACAGTCAGAAAAGTGAAGAACCCGTCTTAAAATGTATGAATATATACGCATATGTCATACTACATTTGGTGGCCCGTTTACGTGTTCATAAATGACTGTGTATTTCGTGTAAAGATTGTTTTTTACATGTTGGCATGAAGAAAAGTAACAGTTTATCAGCTGTGCTGAAACGCAGCTCAAGCTGCGCCGCTTTGAAGTCAAAACGCTGCATGTTTAAGCGTGTTGGGCTAGTGATGTTTTGAAAGCTGAAATGGTGTCATATGTCTTGTGAAAGCTGAAATTGTACGCCTGTTACGTGTAACTAAGCTGATGAGCTGTGGAAAACGTTATTCTGTTTAAAAGGACGGAGGTTCTGCTGCAAGACCCGGCTGTGGTCCGGTTCGGTTCTGATAAGTTTGAATGAGTATTTTGAATAGACGGAGAAACGTTTTAAAGACTGGACGAAGTCTCAGCTAAGCTCAGAGTTGATTCGTTACATTTTTTAACAGAAAAAGTGCATTTTGACAGTTTAAAAGACGAAAAGTTGACAAACTCATTTCATGCTAATCTAACATGCTGGTTGCTAGAAACGCTTAGTGATTGGTTGAATTTTGCTGCTGTGGAGCGCTCTGATTCGCTGAGAAGTGAATGACGTGTCTACATCATTTCCTCTCACCCCTGCGCTGCTCTGTCATTGGTGATTTCAGTCACGTGACCCGGAAATGAAACTCGTTTTCATAGGGAAATAAAATCTGCTTTTTAAAGCTGAAAAGCGCTTTAAAGCTGTGTTCTGAAACGCTGTTTAGGTTCTTCGAAGTCTAATTGCTAAAATTTTGCCACGTTTGTGT
>NW_023630911.1:0-1612 GCF_014905685.2 Nematolebias whitei | reverse complement strand
TCCTCGGCGCGCACAGGGATGGTCCAAAAACCAGAGGCGACGTCGAGGGTCGAGAAGTACTTACCATCGGTGACCTTTGGCAGTTCCTGATGGAGCTGAGTCATTGGCCACCTGGATAAGGGTACTTGTTTATTTAGCTTCCTGTAATCTATGGTAAGTCTCCACTTACCATTTGGTTTTAAAACTGGCCATAGAGGCGCAGAGTAGGTGCTATTACATTGTCTGATTATACCTTTGACCAAAAGGTCATCAATGATCTCCTGGACAGGCTTGTACGCTGCCAGAGGGATCTTGTATTGTCTGACAAATGTTGGCGGTGCGTTGGGTGGGGTTGGGATTCTCACTGCGTGGAGTGAGGTCAACCCACAATCTGTTGAATCAGTTGCAAATGACTTTTCATATTTTAAAAGGACTTGGCGTAGTTTGTCTCTTTCTTCATCAGATGTCAGAGCGTCGGCTTGTGCGACCAACTGATCAATCTGTGATGAGACTGATAAGGGTTCTTGCTCCCTGGGGAGCTCCAACGAATCCCTTTCTGAGTCGTCTGGCCTGTCTATGGGTAAAACACCATAGGTTTGAGGTCCTTGGTCGACGTCATTGGTTGAGAAAAGAGCTATGGCCTGTGTTGGTTCCGTGAACCATACTGGCCCAGCTTCTTGACTCGGTACCAGGTTATCTGGGAGTCCTCCCAGAAATGGAATGCCTAGTTCAAAATCATGAAAGTCGGTTGAAATCAACCATCCTAGCATAGTCTTTTTTGGGATCAGCACCTCATCCATGCCAGTGTTACACACAGCAATAGATGTGGTCCTGGAGTCAAGACTCACCTGGTTCGTGGCTTCCACGGACAGTCCCAAGTTGAAAAATGCAGGAGAGGGTTGAAAATATGCCTGTTTATGGCTAATAGCTTGTCCAGCTATTATGTGGATTCGCACCATTAGGTTAACCACCTGTGGTGGTACTGTGGTGGTTTGGTTGCTAGCAACCTGGCAGGCCTCTGGAATGGTCTGCCCAGCCTTAAGGCCCGCTGTGTCTAGCACAGGAGGATCCTTTGTGGCTGGTTTCAGGGACCACAGCACCTTGTTGATGGTGTCCACGTGGACACCTTACCTTACCAAAATGTCAGAGCCTATATAGGATGCATGTGGTAAGTTTTGGATAACGAGAAACGGGTGAACCAGTTCTCGTTGATTCCAGTTCAGTTTCAGGTTAATGACTCCTTCTGCGGTCATTACCTGTGAACTAGTGGGAACTAATGGAAAGCGGAAAGCTTTTTTAATTAGTTCTAGACCAACGTGTTTGTGAACCAAGGTTTCGTAGAAAGCTCGGTTAATTGCTGATTTATCTGTCCACAGAGACAGAACAGCATCGTTGGTGTGGGACCCTTGGATCTCTACACCCTTAACTACCAGTGGTAGGTAGTGTTTGGTGGACTCTGACTGCTCCAGCTCACAGAGGAGGCTGTCTTGTTGAGTCAGAGTTTGGACCTCTCGGGTTTCTTTGGTTTCACATGGTGTCAGAGGAGTACTCACCGGGCTCGTGTCCTCGGCTGAGGAGTCCTTTGTGCCTTCCGCGGTACCTGCTGTTGGGCAGTCTGTGTCACACTCCGGAG
>NW_023630910.1:454-1612 GCF_014905685.2 Nematolebias whitei | reverse complement strand
CAGGCAAGGGCACACCCCACCAGGGGGCCGCGCGATAGGGGCGCGATACCAAGCACCCCCAGTTGTATCAAAGAGGGGGCAGTCCGAGTCTCGGCCTAACAAATACCCATTCATACACAGACACAATCACACAATCCCAACCTCAGTCTCACATTCACTCACTCAAAGACATACAATAACGATACATTTCATTCTTATTCCCGATACGCACTCTATACCCCCCCAGGTCCAAGACATGTACCCGCCCTCTACAGGGGGCAGCCCATGCCCAAACCCAGGAGGTAAACCCATTCATTCTCGAGCGGAGAAGAGCCAATACCCCAGACCTGACCCAGGCCATGCCCAGCCGACAGGACACCCCCCCACCATGAAGAGGACACGCCACCGACCACCCCCACACACCGCCAACAACCAAGCACGCGCCCCCAGCCGACCGCCCGCCTGGCCCCGGCAGCCACACCGGCCAGCGGGCCAACCATGGCACCCAAGAGCCAAGCTCAGGGGGTCCAAACAACCCCAGGGAGAGCACAGCGCCAGCACCGCCCACGGCAACCCCCCAGACCCCGAACCCCCACATAGTCCTTGTCAACACCCGACGGCCTGCCCTTCTCCCGGACCCCACCCCCGGAATGGCAGTCAGGGAACTAGGGGGGGAGGAAAAAAATAAATAAAAATAAGACCCCGACACATACACCCCCACCCCTAGATGTGCTGTTGATGTGTGTTGTTGTATAGTGCCATTAAAAAGGAAAGAAGAAGGAGCAAAGGCTGGCATGATGCCAGTTTCCCCTCCACCCCAACTCTCTCCAAACCCTAGTGTCTAAATGCAACCGTTGTAAGTGAGCACAGGCACAGGGGGTGAGAGTAAGGTCATCCCACCACCCATAGCCATGTGCCCACCTCAAGTTCATATATGTGAATGTCATGAGGATGTTATGAATGAATGTCTATGGTGTACAATAAAATTGAGTCCCAGGTGGCTATGGTCAATAAAGATGTAAAATTGTTGCAGCACACCCGAGCCCAAACAACCCTAAATGTATGGAATTGAAATGAAGAGGGTGGAGGTGCATGGTGAGGGATGGGGAGAAATAACTGTGAGAGCAAATGCTCCCACAGGGAGTCAGCTCCCCCACTGACCCAACAGCCCCCCCCCCC
>NW_023630910.1:0-354 GCF_014905685.2 Nematolebias whitei | reverse complement strand
CCCCAAGGTCCACCCAGGGATTGAGGCCAAGACACCTCTCCATCTGGACCGACCGCCAGGCCCGCTGAGCTCCAGACCAGAGAGGGACAGAGCCCCGAGGGCCGCCAGAAGCAGTACCAGCAGCCTACACACCCGAGGGCCACCAGGACCCCCCACAAACCGCAGTCAGCCCGCTACCAGATGAAGCCAAACCCCACCAGGACGACCCGGCCAAGAGCGCCCGCCCAACCACCGACAGTGCCAGGAAGCACCGGGAGCGAGCCCCCACCACAGGAAAGGGGCCAGCCAGCCAGCCATGCACAGTCCCGGGCCGCCCCCAAGGACATCCACCCCATCCCCACCCCAGAAGAAATA
>NW_023630909.1:0-1613 GCF_014905685.2 Nematolebias whitei | reverse complement strand
CACAGGCAGAGAGATATACAGACAGACACAAACACACACACACCAACATACACACAGACTGACACACAGACAGATAGACACAAAGAAAGACACACACACAAACTGACACACAGACACGCAGACAGACACACAGACATGCACACAGACAGACAAACACACAGACACACAGAACGATAGACAGATACACACACAAAGACACTGACACACAGACACAGACTGACACATAGACAGACATGGACAGACATGGACAAAGACACAGGCACAGACACAGACAGACACAAAGACAGACACAGACTTACACGGACACAGACATTCCGACAGACTGACACATAGACAGACACAGGCACAGACACAGACACAGACACACAGTCAGACACTGACACATACACAGAAAGACAGAAACACAGACAGACAAACAGACACAGATAGACAGACAGACACAGACACACAGACACACTGACACACAGACAGACAACGACACACAGACATTCACACAGACTGACACATAGACAGACACAGTCACAACCACAGACACAGACAGAAATACATACAGACAGACCCAAACAAGCAGACAGACAGACACAAATACAAACACAGACACACAGACAGACAAACAGACACACAGACACAGACAGACAGATACAGAAAGACACACAGACAGACAGACAGACACACAGACTGACAGATACAGAACGACACATAGACAGACACAGACAGACAGACATGGACACAGACAGAGACAGACACACAGACAGACAGACACAAACAAAGACTGAAACAAAGAAAGATACAGACACACAGACAAACACAAAGAAGCAGACAGACAGACACAAATACAAACACAGACACACAGACAGATAAACAGACACACAGACACAGACAGACACAGAACGACACGTAGACAGACAGACACAGACACACAGACAGAAAAACAGACACACAGACAGACACACAGACAGACAGATACAGAACAACACATAGACAGACAGACACAGACAAAGACTGAAACACAGAAAGATACAGACATACACAGACAGTCAGAAATATGCACACACACACAAACACACAGATACAGACAGACAGACATTAAAAAGACACAGACATATACACACAGAGACAGACACGGTCACAGATACAGACAGACAGACACACACACAGACAGACAGAAATACACACAGACAGACAAAGACACATAAAGACAGACACAATGACAGACACAGAGACATCTAGAGAGACACAGACACACAGACAGACAGACACACAGAGAAACATACACAGACTGACACACAGACAGATAGACACACTGACAGACAGAAACACAGACAGACACAACAGACACACAGTTAGACAGACATACAGACACAGACTGACACACAGACAGACATACAAACAGATACAGACACAGACTGACACACAGACACAGGCAAACACATATACAGCCATACACACACATAGACAGACATATAAACAGATATACATACAGACACACATACAGACAGACACACAGACAGACAGAGTCACAGACCGACACACAGACAGAAAGACAGACAGGCAGACACACACACAGAGACAGACAAAGACAGACATACGGACACAGACACATACAAACAGAC
>NW_023630908.1:0-1613 GCF_014905685.2 Nematolebias whitei | reverse complement strand
CACTGCTAACAGTACCATGCTGCTAACAGGACCACGCTGCTAACAGAACCACACTGCTAACAGGACAACACTGCATAAAGTACCATGCTGCTAATATGACCACACAGCTTACAGGACCATGCTACTAACTGTACTATGCTGCTAATAGGACCATGCTGCTAACAGTACCATGCTGCTAACAGGTCCACACTGCTTTCAGGACCACACTGCTAACAGAACCACACTGCTGACAGTACCATGCTGCTAATAGAACCACACAGCTTACAGGACCACGCTACTTACAGTACCGTGCTGCTAATAGGACCACGCTGCTAACAGTACCATGCTGCTAGCAGGACCACACTGCTAACAGTACCATGCTGCTAACAGGTTCACACTGCTCACAGGACCATGCTGGTAACAGGACCACATTGCTAACAGTACTATGCTGCTAACAGGACCACACTGCTAACAGGACCTTGCTGCTAACAGAACCACACTGCTAACAGGACCACACTGCTAACAGGACCTTGCTGCTAACAGAACCATACTTCTAACAGGATCATGCTGCTAACAGTACCACACTGCTGGCAATACCATGCTGCTAATAGTGCCACACTGCTAACAGGACAACACTGCATAAAGTACCATACTGCTAACAGTACCATGTTGCTAATAGGACCACACTGCTAACAGTACCATGCTGCTAGCAGGACCACGCTGCTAACAGTACCATGCTGCTAACAGGTCCACACTGCTTTACAGGACCATGCTGGTAACAGGACCACACTGCTAACAGAACCACATTGCTAACAGTACCATGCTGCTAACAAGACCACACTGCTAACAGGATGACACTGCTAACAGGACCTTGCTGCTAACAGAACCACACTGCTAACAGGACCTTGCTGCTAACAGAACCACACTGCTAACAGAACCACACTGCTAACAGGACCTTGTTGCTAACAGAACCACACTGCTAACAGGACCACACTGCTAGCAGTAACAGCGTTTGTATAACACTTTTAATTGTTTTTATTATTGTAACTTGTCTGTACGCTATATGTTGTCTGTCTAAAACTGGTCTTTCTTGAAGATTATTCCTCTTGACTCAGTGAGACTGTATAAATACAAGTTAAATTAAAAATAAATAAATATACTCACTACTTATAAGTACTGCAACCAACCACCCCTTAAATTGGACTATTCCTTTTAACTGAACATCTGGAACAATGCTCTTTGGAAAGAGGAGGAAACCAACAAGGCACCAGAAGCTGTCAGCACAAAGGTAAAGCACTGAACATTTGGGTTTGTTTTGCAGCCACTGTTAACTTACACTCACTGTTGATGGACTTATGATCAGTGTCTCCATAAAATTATGGAAAGCCAAAAGGGTCACATGCTTTAAAATGTATGATGGTGTCTAATAAAGGCAGGCTAAAACTCTACCTGGCATTTAATAAGCATCATCCATAAATGTCTATTAAGCAACTGGTGTTCAGTGTCACACTTCTAGGTGTAAAACATCTGGTGGAATTGGATCAATTCAATTCAAAAATACTTTATTAATCCAGAGGGAAATTAAAAGTTGTAACTTATCATCCTGGTTTCATTAGAGTTGTTCTAGATGCTGA
>NW_023630907.1:0-1613 GCF_014905685.2 Nematolebias whitei | reverse complement strand
TGGGAAATGAAGGAAACATAATGGATATTTACAGAATAAGAAAAGCAATATTTACTTTTCTGCAAAATACTAGGTTAAAAAATAGAATTTAATAGATGTGAAGTAGTGTTGCTACACACTCGTGTACAGTAGGTGGCGGTATGCACCTTAAAGTTGCTTGCGATCCGCCATAATAGAAAAGAAGAAGAAGAAGAAAAGGGACTCAGCACTCATTGAGTTGGGTTGTTACTCAGGAGGAGGATCGAGGGCTTGGCGTGGAAGGAGAAGCTGACTTGGGAGCTGGATAATCTTTTCAAGGGCGGTAGGAGCTGAAATTTGGTCGGGCTGCATAAACTGAGCCCTGACTGTAACATCATGGCGTCCTCTTCAGGGGGAAATAGTGGGAATGAGATGGAATGGATGTTAGCAAAATCATCAAAAATGAAAAAACCACAAAGAAAAAGACACGAGAGAGAGAGAAGCTTGTCAGAAGAAAGTGAGTCACGAATAGACATAAATAAAAAGTCAAAAATCAGTACAAGTCGGCAAAATCAAACGCAGGTGGAACTAATTAGGGAAGAGGAATGGAAAGTAATGGTGGAGTTTAATCAAGAGGGAAGATACTTTCATCCAATAAAATTAACAAAGGCAATAGAGGAGGAAATTGGGAAAATAAAATTAGCCAGACTCATGAACAACAAAATAATTCTTATACATGCAATCAACAAACAACAGCAGGACAAAATCTTAAAAAATGACTACTCTAGTGGGAGAAAGAGTTAAAGTATTTATTCCAGGTTCTTTAAATATGTTAAGAGGAGTAATTTCAGGAGTTCCAATAGAAATGACACCCGAGGAAATAAAACAAGAAATCAGAGGAGGCAAAGTGACGGAAGCAAAAAGGATTACAAGTAAAAAAGATGGAATAATCAAAGAAACAATGTCTATTATCATAAAGTTTGAGAACACAATGCCAGAATGTGTGCAGATGGGATATGTAAATTATAGAGTAAGAGAATGCATACCAAACCCCATCAGATGTTTCATATGTCAAAGAATGGGGCACATAGCAAAGGAGTGTAAAGGGAAAATGAGATGTGCAAGATGTGGAGGTCCACATGAGTATGGGAAGTGTGAGAAAGACTCGAAGGTAAAATGCTGCAACTGTGGAGGAGAACATAGTGCAGCATATGGAGGGTGTATATTTCAGAGGGAAGCCAGAGAAGCCCAAAGAATTAAAATTACAAAGAGAGTTTCATATGCTGAAGCACTGAAGAGGGTGAAGAAAGTAAATACAAAAGAAGTGAGGAATGAAGAAACTATCCAGAAACAGGTGCAAAGTGTAAATGATATTCAGAGGAACCAGAAGCAATCACTGATACCACCAGCAGCAGAACTTGCCACATGCAATCACAAATGTAAACTCAATGAAAAATCGATGATAGTGGAAAAGGACAAGTTTGTGGCATTCATATGTCATATTGTTAATGTAACAATACAAATGACAAAGAAAAGTGATAAAATAAAAACAATAGTGGAAGCAGCATTAAAGTTTCTGGATATGAAAGAAATCCAAGCAGATCAGATCCACACACTACTAAAATCAGTTGAACCAACAGGAAAAGGTCAAGGAA
>NW_023630906.1:0-1613 GCF_014905685.2 Nematolebias whitei | reverse complement strand
CCGGCCCTCTTCCTTTTTGACAGTCTTGTCAAAATGGTTGAAAACAACAAAGTCCGTGCTCAATGATCCAGGTATACAATCCAACATTTTTCAGTCAGTTTATCTGGACAGTTTCTTATTTTTGTGCAGAAATGTTTTGCCTTCTGTCCGGAAGGCTTCATCAGTCAAGAAAACACAACAAAACTGATTCAACGTTTTTCAGTCAGGTCATCTGGACAGTTTCTTTTTTGGGGGGATGAAACCTTTCGCCTTCGGTCCAGAATGCTTCATCAGTCAAGGAAAAACACAACAAAAAGGATTCTTCCCTCAACAGTTTACTCCAAAGTGGAACGAACCTGTTATGCTTGTGATAAGACGGTCTCTTTGGTACGCTCCCTACTCCATTGCCGACCCTCTTTCTTGTTGACAGTCTTGTCAAACTGGTTGAAAACAACAAAGTCCATTCTTAATGATCCAGGTATACAATCCAACATTTTTCATTCAGGTTATCTGGACAGTTTCTTTTTTTTGGTGCTGAAACGTTTTGCCTTGGGTCCGTCAGTCTTCATAAGTCCAGGTAACACACAACAAAACTGATTCAACATTTTTCAGTCAGGTCATCTGGACACTTTCTTTTTTTGTGCTGAAACGTTTTGCCTTCTGTCCGGAATGCTTCATCAGTCAAGAAAACACACAACAAAACCGATTCAACATTTTTCAGTCAGGTCATCTGGACAGTTTCTTTTTTTTTGTGCTGAAACATTTCGCCTTCCGTCAGAAAGGCTTCATCAGCCAAGGAAACATACAACAAAACTGATTCAACATTTTTCAGTCAGGTCATCTGAACATTTTTTTTTTCTGCTGAAACGTTTCGCCTTCTGTCCGAAAGGCTTCATCAGTCAAGGATACACACAGCAAAACTGGTACTTCCCCCAACAGCCTTACTCCAAAGTGGAACAAACCAGTTCTGCTTGTGATAAGATGGTCTCCTTGGTATGCTCCCTCTTCCATTGCTGGCCCTCTTCCTTGTGACAGTCTTGTCAAACTGGTTGAAAATAAAAAAGTCCATGCTCAATAATACAGGTATGCAATCCAACATTTTTCCGTCAGTTAATCTGGACAGTTTATTTTTATTGTGCTGATACTTTTCGCCTTATGTCCAGAAGGCTTCATCAGTCAAAAAAAACACACAACAAAACGGATTCAACATTTTTCAGTCAAGTCATCAGGACACTTTCTTTATTTTGTGCTGAAACATTTTGCCTTCGGTCCAGAAGGCTTCATCAGTCAAGGAAAAACACAACAAAACTGATTCTTCCCCCAGCAGCTTACTCCAAAATGTAACAAACCTGTTCTGATTGTGATAAGATGGTCTCTTTGGTACGCCCCCTCCTCCATTGCCGGCTCGCTTCCTTGTTGACAGTCTTGTCAAAATGGTTGAAAACAAAAAAGTCCATTCTCAATAGTCCAGGTATTCAATACAACAATTTTCAGTCAGGTTATCTGGACAGTTTCTTTTTATTGTGCTGAAACGTTTTGCCTTCTGTTCGGAATGCTTCATCAGTCAAGAAAACACACAACAAAACCGATTCAACATTTTTCAGTCAGGTCATCTGAACATTTTTTTTTTCTGC